>NW_024470390.1:112838-191605 GCF_900496995.4 Aquila chrysaetos chrysaetos | reverse complement strand
GTTTGCAGGATCCAGCCCCAAGTGGGGCAGAGCACGAAGCCGCACCAAAATCCCCGAAACCGGGGACGGATCCGGACCCGCCCGGGGGAAGGCGGGGGGAGCGGGGAGCGAAGCCGCCCCTCAAACCCGTGCCCCCCTCTCCGGGGCAGGGAAGGACGCCCGTCTCCCTTCCAACGCAAACAGGATTTTGTTTGTATTATGGAAGTAATTTAATTAGCTCAATACCAGCGGGCTGGTGGGCTGAACATCAATTAACTGTCCGGGAGGTTTTATTTTGTGGGAAAAGCGACAACGCGACTCTAGGAGTGTTTGGGTTTTTTTTCCCCCTGTCTGGAGCGGTGGGATCCAGGCGGATGAGAAACCTCCTGGCAAAGGTTTCGTGCCGATAAGAGGCAGATCCCCGGGTGTGTAAACGGCTGGGGTCGGGAGGGATCGCTGTCCCCATCCCGTCCCAGCCCGGAGTTCCCAGGGCTCACAGCCAGGCAGCGTTGCCATTCCCCAAGGGATTTGCTACCAGAATAAGCCTCCACTGGAACCCCAGCATCCCTTGTTCAAGGGGTGAAGCCCCTTCCCCATGCCTGGCAAGGCCGTTGCTGGGGCGATGGCTCTGGCAGCAACACATTTGATATTGGGGTTTTTATTTTTTTTATGTTTTGTAAAACACGCTTCTTTTGGGGTACGATGGGGAAAAAACTTCCCCTGAGTATTTCCAGCCCCCGAGCCTGGTGAGACCCCCGCACTGGCCGCAATTGGGAACACCCCTATGAGAGCTGCAAGGGGCCGGAGGAGGCACCGAGAAAACAGGAATAAAACTGGATTGGGGAGGAAAAAAAAAATTACCAACCCGGAGGCATTTGGGAGAGGATCTGAGTACACGGAAAAGGGATGACAAAGATGAATCGTTTGTCCTAGGTTGTCGAGGAAGAGGAGAGGGATGAGAGCGAAGGGGAAAAGAAGCGCTACGGAAGCGGCCTTGGTTGGCTGGGTTTTGGGAAGGAAGGCTTGGTTTGTGGAGGAGGGAGCATCCCTTACGGGACGGACAGGGACGAGCTCAGGGATCCCCCGCCCCATCCTCCATCCCTGGGGAATCCCCCCCCCCCTGGAGGGGATGGAGGGAGCTGCCGATTATGCGGCCGATTCCTTCCGAATCAATCCAAACAAGCGCCAACCGCATCACCCCCAAAGGGGGACCCCAGTTCCCAGGAAAATCAGGGGTGGAAAAACGGAGGAAAGGGGTACGTGCGAGTGGAAGCCTGGCCCCAAAACTTCCCATTTTTTTTTTTTCCCATTTTTTCTCCCATCCCTTGCGCTCCTGCCCACTTAAGTGGGGGCCGGGGGGGGGGGGGCTCGGGCAGAAGCGCAAGGGGGGGGAGGGGAGAGGGTTGGTGGGATGTATCCGATCCCCCTGGTCTTTTAACCAAGCATTCCAAATCTCCAGGTTTTTGTGGGGCTTTAATCATCCCCATTTTTTATATAAGAGCTCTCCACCATCGTCAGGATTGGGGGAAATGGAGGTGGGGCCGGGGGGAGGCCGGAGGGGAGGAAAAAAGGCTTTACGATACGGTAAATCCTTTTCCTAGTCGGATTCTCTGCTGGATAAATCGCCCGCCAGGAGCGGAGGCGGCTGATGGAACTGGTGGTGTCGCCCCCCCCACCCCCCCCCCCCCCCCCCCACCCCCCCCCCCCCAAAAAGAGATCGGGGGGAAATTTGGGGTGGTGCCCCCCCCCCCCAAAAAAAAACCAACCCCAAAACACATGTTTATAATGGATAAGAACTCAGCGGGGGGGGGGTTTTTTTTTTTTAAATCGCTTTGACTGGAGGGATTAGGGACTACGCAAGAAAGAATACGAACGAGAGTAGCGAGGGAACTCACCCCAGCACCCCCCCCCACGATCTTTTTCCGAATTTTTTTTCGTTGTGATGCATCCCACCATTACGCCGCCAAAAAACCTTCGGTTTCCCCCCAAAAAATGGTGGTGGTGTGTGAATTATAGATTACTGGAGGGGGGGGGTTGCCCCGCGTTGACTTCTGGCGGCTTGGGGGGTCCTGTGGAGGAGGAGGATGGAGGAGGGAGTGACCCCAAAAAGGGGGGGCCGGACGGACACGACACCCCCCCGGGCAGTGGAAAAATTGGGGATAGAAAGTGGAGGGTACCCGTGGAGGGGGGGGGGGGGGAGGATGGGGGGGGGAGGGATGGGGGGGGGGATGGGGGGGGGGGATGGGGAGGGGGGGAGGGGGGATACCCGATTCCCAATGGGGGGGTGGTTTTTTGCTTGTTGTGGGGTAACGTACGGGGGGGGTCCTCCCACAGGGGTTTCTGTTATACTGCAAGGGATGTTTGCCTGACCCCCCGACACCCCTTTGGGTGTTTTTTTTCGCCCCTAGGGTAGTTCTGAGGCTTTTTTATTTTTTTGTTGTTTATCGTTTTGGTTTCTTCATTTTGCCCCGCTCCTACAATGTCTTGTGTTGTTTGTTCCGCATGGGGTGTTACCCACAAGGCTTGGGGTAGCGGGTGCGCTGACAGGGGGACACAATGGGGGTTGTTGGGTCTCTCCTCCCCCCCCCTCCCCTCATTTCGGCCTGAGCGGAAATCATCAGGTGGGAGTGGGAATGAGAGAATTAATGGGACGAGGTTGAGGGGGGGGGGGGGAGTGGATTGGGGAAATCCCGCAATCATAAGGGGGGACCCCCCCCTACCCCCCCCAGGATCTCCCCAAAACACACTCCAAGAGGCTCCTCCTGGGGCTGCGCTCCGCTCCGTGTCCCCCCCCCCCAGGTGCCCCCGCCGCAGGCTAAGCTCCGCCGAAGCGCGATGTTCGGACACCCCCCCGTGACAACTTTGTTACTTCTCCATGGACGATGCCATTTCCCGGGCGGGGGTTTTTGGGGGTGCCGGAGGCGGAACCACCCCCTGGCGGGTTCTTTTTTGTCTTAACACCGGGCGGGCCACGGGTCGCGGGAGGAGTGAGAAGGTGGACCCCGGAGGGAGGGGTGGGGGCCTCGGGGGCCGGGAGGCCGGGTCCGGCGGCGGGATTGTATAACGGAATGGATGAATAGAGGAAAGATAAGACCCTTAATGACACCACCCTGTATTTATAGCAAAGAACACACCGAAGGGGATAAAAAAAACAAAAAAAAACCAACGGTGGCGGGAGGGCGGGGGATGAGGGACCCCTTTGGTTTTTCCTTTTTTTTTTGGTCCGCGCCGCCTGGGCTTCCCCTTCCTTCGCCATTTTTCCGGTGGAGGGACCCTTGTGCGTTGGGGGTCGCTGGTGGAGCGAGTGGTGGGGGGGGGGGGAAACGGGAAACGCCCAAGAAACGGGCAGCAATAGGCAGCAAATAAAGAGGGGCCCCCCCCGCGGGACGGGAGGGAGAGGGACACCCCAACAACAGGGACACTTTTTTTCGTACACCATTTCAACCCAGGGACCCGCAAGAACCCTTTCTGAGAAGACGGACCCAACCCCAGGGATACAATCCGTCCGAAAGGCACCCTATGAAATCAGATGGATTCACATTACAGTACCCCGGCGAAACAAGGAAAAAGAAGCATAAAAGAAATACTCCTAACATTAAACAAAAGAATTGACCCCCACCCCAAGAAAGAATTGATTTGATTGTTAAGAACAAGAAATAAGTGGTTATTTGTATAAGGGGTATCAGCAATCCGATAGTAAAAAGACAGGACAAGAGAAATGCAATAAGCAGTTGTAATATTAAAAGAGGAAAAAAGATAAAACTCTTATAAAGAAATAGACATGCCTACTCTGTTTCAACAAAACATGAATCAGCCCAAAAAAACGCTTAAAACAAAGAATTTCTGTATCCTACACCCTGTTAACAGAAAATAGACCAAAAGAAGTTAAACTGACCATAATGTGACAGCTCCCCGAGCGCCCCTCAAGTGACGGGGATGAGTGGAGTACTAAAGATTAAAACAAACCCACAACACAGAACCAAACCACTAGCTTAACACCAGCAACCAACAAGTCCACCAAAAACCCCCGAACCACCCACACCCATCCCACACCCGTAACCCCTAACGCGCCCCCTCTCCCGCTTACCCCAATTCCCCCCAACCACCCGCATTCCTCCCCGCACCCCGCCATTTTTAGACGGGGACCCCCGGGACCCGACCCCGGGCCGTCCCCCCCCACCCCCGCCGTAGCACCGGGGGAGCGACAGCTACAACCAGCATCGCTTTAGCTGCCCGGTGCCCGCCCCCGGCAACCCCCTTAGTATCCCCCCCGGTTGGATACCAACCTCCCCCCTCCAACCCCCCCCCCCGGCCCGTGCTCAGTTTTACCATTCAGCCGGTAGGTCCCCAACCCCCCGGGCTTGTTTTAGTTAGGACATTCCCTGCGGCAGGGAGATGGGGGGGCCCCCCCTCGTGGCACCCACACGACACCTTCGTTTGGGGGTCCCCCAAGGAAAACGGGGGTTTGGTCCCCTCTTAGTTCACCCGCACCAGTTGGGGGGGTCCCCCCTGGTCTCATACACCCACTGGGGGGGGGGCCCCCCCGGGTCACTCACACCCACTGGGGGGGGGGGTCCCCCCCAAGGAGCTGGGGGTCCCCTCAGTCACCCACACCCACTGGGGGGGGGGGGTCCCCAAGGAGCTGGGGGTCCCCCAGTCACGCAAACCCAGCGTGGAGGGGGACCCCAAGGAGCAAGGGTGGGGGGGGTCCTCTGGTCACACCCACCCACGAAGCTGGGGATCCCCCCCAGCCACACCTGCCCAAAGAACAGCGGGTCCCCAAAAAGCTAGGGGGGGGCCCAAAAAAGCCGGGGGGGGCCCCCCAGCCCCCCAATGCCACCCCCCCCCCCCCCCCACAAGAAGCCCTGGGCCCCACATCACCCACAGGGTGGGGGTTCCCCCAGCCGCAAGCCCCCAGTCACCCGCTGGGATGAGTCACCCCCAGATTCGCCCGGGCAGCGGCGGTTTTGCCCCGCCGGATCTTCTTGGCAGTCGCCCCAAAGCGGGGATTCAGGCTTCTCCCGGCAAAGGCTCAGCGCGGCACCCCCCCGCGGTTCGGGCCCTTCCAGGCTCTGGCACCAATTAGCCAGAACCAGATGCGGATCGCGCCGCAAGAGATTGAGGGGGGCAAACCGGATACGGAGGGTGGACTAGCTGCCGGCACGCCGCCAACGACGGGCCAGCGGGGTGCCGGAGCGCGAAAGGGTATGATCCCAAAAAAACGGCGTTTTTTTTTTTTTTTTCCCCCCGTGGGTGTTCAGCGACAGGTCTGGGGTCCCCCTCCCGCCCCCGTTCCCCGCCTCGTGGTTTGGCCACCGGCCACGTCCCGTCCCCCCCAACCGGCAATGGAGGGCTTTCACGGCCCCCGCTGGGCGTTCACAAGAGAAGCCAGGGCTGGCTGGAAGCAGGATGCCGGGCACCATTTATTGAGACGGAAGATCGGGGGGAGGGTCGCGTCGGGGACTTCCTGCGGTACTTCTTTTTGCGGGCGCCTGATGATCGGTGCTTCGGTGGTGTTGTGGGTGTGGGGGTTGTGGCTGGGGGAGATTGTGAGGGTCTGGTTGGAGATGAGGCTGGGCGGGGGCGACGAGGGTGGGGGTCCGGGAAAGACAAACTTCGGGCTGTTTGAGAGTGGGCGGGGCGAGGGAGGGGGTGCGAGAGTTCTGGCGATCTTAAGTTGTCGGTGCTGTAAGGCCGTTGTGTGAGGAGAGTTGGGGGGGTTTGCGAATAGGTTGCGATAGGTTGGTGCCGATAGGGCGTGCGGGGGGGGCGATAGGTTGGCGGTAACACGGTTGGGGGCGGACTAGGGTTCGGTGCGATAGGTTTTTGCGATTGGTGGCCGATTAGGTTGGGGTACATCCAAGTCCTGGCCCTCCGCCGGGTATAGCACCCGTCGATCGGGCCGGGGGGGGGAGGGGAGCCGGGTCATCTTCGGCGTCATCTCAGCGGCCCGGTCCCCCGGCCCCTTGGCCTGGGTCAAACTGACCACCACCCCGCGCCGGGCTCGGCGCTCCGCTTTCCACCCGAAGCCGCTCCAGGATGCACCGGGCCGTCGGTTCCAAGCTGTGCATGGCGTGGGAAGATGTGGGTGCGTGAAGCCACCTAGTGGCGGAGGTGACGGGGGGGGGGTGGTGGTGTAAACCGGAAGCGGGGCATCACCACACCAACACGCCACGACGCGGCGACGCTCACCTGCAGGATCAGGACGTCGGAGCCCCATTCAGGCAGACGGGGCGAACGCGCCAACTCGAAGAGCCCGTAGGCGGGGTCAGGAGGGTGTTTTTGTTCTTTTGTTATACTAGAGGCATGGTAGATTTCTTTGTTTTAGTGTGCTTTGTAGAGCATTGGATGGAAAGCAGCGGGCTGGGGAAGCGCCGCGTCCAAAAAGGAGAGGAATTTCGCGGGCGGTGATTCCCCCGCGGCGCCGGGTCTTTTGTATTTGCTAACAGAGACAGAAGCTCATGCGCGCTGGTTGGAGAGAAGACGCCGAGGACAGGAGATGTTGGCCGGGGCGGCCCGCACCCTCGTTTTTTGGCCGGTGTGGGGGGGGGGGGCGTCACGCAGGCGGGGAGGTTTAGAGGGAACGGAAGGCTTAAAAAGAGAAGTGCACGGGGCCCGCAGCCCGAGGCAGACCGCAACGCCAGGCTATGGGCATCACCCCAACCTGCCCGTAAGTGCAGGAGGAGGATCTCGCGGGCGGGGCGCCCATCGAAGTCGACATCGGTCACCAGCGCGCCGAGGACGCTTGTGGTTTACTGGTCGCGGCCGGTAAAATAAAACTGGTGCACCCAGTCCGTTGGTTATTAAGAGTCCCTGGTTGGGGGGTTTGAGACCCCCTGCTGGTGGTCTTTCTGCTTTTGGCGGGCCCGCGTGGTGATACGATCATCCGGTGGTGAAGAGGAGCGAGGCGAGGGTGGTTCCCGTTGCCGCGGGGCCGGCGCTCACCTGGTACACCAAACGGAGAGCTCGATCTGCTAGGTGATGGTGAAAGAAGGACGCGTGTTTTGTCAGCCTGCGCGCAGCGGCGGGCTTGATGGCGTCACCTGGGAGGAAAGAAGGTGGGTGGGTATGGGATGAGGCCGTCACGGGCTTCCGAGGGGCAGCGGTAGAGAAATTTGCCGCGAGGCGGGGAGGAAAACCGGAGCTCGGACGAGGCCCGGTGGTGCGGCGGCAGGCACGGGATCATGCATACGGTCCCTTGCGCATAGAACCAGGCAGTGGTCCCCGTTCCCATTACCGTTCCTGGGAGTGTGCCGGCTCCCAGCTTCGATGTGCAGCCGGGAAAAAAAACCCCACCAGGGACTTGCGCGATGGGACCTCCGCTGGAGACTACAGCTTGGCGCACCGCTGTGTTGTGAAAGAGAGCGGTTTTTTTTGCAGCCCCGGGATTCGTTGTGTGGGATTGGGGCCCCTACTTGGGTCCCACCGACGCCGGCCCACCTTCTCAGGGTGCAACCGGGAGCCGGGAGGAGCGATTCTGGCGTCGGGGATTTGTGTGGAGTCGGATGTCAGGACCAAAAAACAAAAAAAAAAAAAAAAAAACCGTGTTGCCCAACCATTTTTGACGACGTCATTTTATTTAGCCCCCCCTCTCCCTTGAGCCATATTATCCCCTTGGGTGATTGAGCGGGGGCTTAAAACCAAGAATAAACCGTTTGCCGTAGCGGTGGATTTTTTTTTTTTTAGCGGCACGGGATCGTTTAATTCCGTGCGGTAAGGGGAAAAAGACGGCGGTCGGAGCGGTGGGTTGGTAGAGCCGGTTTCTCAATCGACGGCCGGCCATGGTCCAACCCGAGGCGCCCGAGCGACTTAGCGGAATGTCAGCCAGCCTTCTGGCAACCGAAAGAAGGAAGGCGGTGATGGTTGATTTTGAAATGGTGTTGATGCGCCTGGGGCGGCGCGGGGATTTGTTGCAAGACGTAGAGCCCGAGGACGCTGCGGAGCCGGGGGGAGTGGGAGCTGAGCCCAGGGAGGGGGGGGGAGGGGAAGGGGGGCGCAACCCCACAGAACACCCCATAGTGTAACTTGATGGGGAAGGTTCCGGAGTCCGGAAAGATGGGTGCTGGACGGCTGCTCCTCAAACTGGTGCGAGCCTTCGTCTCGTAGGCCCGGGGAGAGCCTTGACGAGTGGGAGGAGCGAGGGGGTTGGGGACAGCAGCCCCACGCCAGCGCCGCTCAGCGCCATGGCAGGCTGGGGGGGGGAAAGGGGAAAAAAGGGGTGGGGAGAGGAAGAAGGGGAAAAAGGGCCTTGGGAAGAAGTGAGGGAAAAGTAAAATGGGAAAAAAAAATAAAAATAAGGATGGGGGAAAGGTGGGCGAAAAAAAGTGAGGGGGAGATAAGGGGGGAAGGAGAAAGGAGGGGGAGAAAGGGGGAAAAGAGGGAAAATGGGACTGGGGGAGGAAAGGGGAAAAAGGAGGGGTTGGGGGGGAAGGATTTTTTAGGGGGAAAAGTGGAGGGGGAATGTGTCAGGGGGCGGTGGGAAAGGGGGGGTCGGGATATCTGTGACAAGGGGGGAGGGGATGACGAGGGGGAAAGGGGAGGGAAAGGAGAAAGATAGAGGAAAGAAATACCAGATAAAAAGTTTTCTCTTTTAGCAGCCGGAGGTGGGGAGGAAGGAAAGAAAGAAAAGTGAAGGGGGAATGTGGGGGAGAACGGAAAGGGGCGAGGAAAAGTTGGAAGAGGGGAAAGTTCGGAAAAGGTAGGGGGAGGGATCGGGAGCGGGGAACAGGGGCGGAAAATGTTCGGAAAGGGAAGGGAAGGGGAAGGAGGGGGGAAAGGGGGAAAAATAGGGAGGGAGGAAAGGGGAGGGGGGATAAGAGGAGGAAAAGTGAGAAAGGAAAAGAAGTGGGCGGGGAAAGGGAGGGGAAAAGAAAAAAAAAGAAAGAAGAAAAAAAAGGGGGAAAAGAAAAGAAAGAAGGAAATCCAAGAGAAAAAGTGCAGAAACCTAGGAAAAAAGCGGAGGAAAGGGAAACAGGAAAAAAGTGGGGGAAAGTGTGAAGAGTAGAGTGGGAGGAAGAAGAAAAAAAGGGGAGGGGAGGAGCACTAAAGACGAGAAATGAACACAAGGGGGGATCCCACCACCCCCCCCCCCCCGGAAAGAGCGCAAGAGACAGGAGAAAACTAGAAAAAAGGTGAATGGTGACTGCAAACGTGAGGTGGATAAATTGTGTTGCAAGTGAAAAGCTGAAAAAGTGGGATAATAAAAGTGGGAGGAAAAGAAAAAGGGACGAAATGAGGAAAAGGGGGGGAAAGCCAGAAATGGGGGGGAAAAAAGGTGTGAAAAATAGAGGAAGATAGGAAAAAAAATGGAAAAAGAAAAAAAAAAAAAAGGAGAGGGGGGAAAAGTAGGGGAAAATGCAGGAAAAGTGAAGGGAAAAGAGGGAAGGGAAAACAATGAAAAAAAGGGGTTGTGAAGGAGGAAGAGGGAACAGGGGGAGGGATAATGAAGGGAAAGGAAATACGGGCGAAAGCGGGAAAAGAGAAGAAGCGGAAGAAGGGGGGGAAAGCGAGGATAATAACAGGGGGAAAAGCGAGGAATAAAGAGGGGGAGCAGGATATAAAAGGGTGGAGAGGAAGGACAAGAATTGCGGGAGGAAGGAAGGGGGAAAGCGAAGGGGGAATGCGAGAGGAAGGAAAGTAAAGGGGGACAGGAGGGTTGAAGCGGGAAATAAAAGGGGGGAAAGCGGAGAAGAATAAGAAGGGGGAAAGAGCAAAAAGGAGGAAAAGAATGGGAAGAAAGCAAGGAAAAAAAGGGGGGAAAGCAGAGGAAGGGGAAGCAGGAAAATGGTGGGGAAAGTGAGAAAAAAGCTGGAAAAGTGAGGAAAAAGCGGAAGAAAGAGCAGAAAAGCTAGGGACAAAAGCAGGAAAAGTGAGGACAAAAGCAGGAAAAGCGAGGACAAAAGCAGGAAAAACCAGTGGGAAAAGCGGGACGATAGAAGGGGGCTCCTCACTACTCCTTGACGGTGAACGGAGGGGTGTGTCCCGCTCAGCTGGAAGAAAAACCGCTCGGGTTGTCACCGACTGCAGACCTGGAGGACGGAGAGGGAGGAGGGTGACGGGTGGGGGGGCCGGGGCGGGGCGCGGGGTCGTGGCAGGACGTGGCAGGGGATGGGGTAGCACTCGGACGTGCGAAGCTGGAACGGGGTGAACTGGAGAGCTCCAGGTTGAGGCAACTCTCGGCGGGGATAGAGGGGAGGAGCCCAGTGGCCAGGGCTGTGCTGAGGAGCCCGGGCACACGACCTTGTCCTTCCTGGCGGGGACCAGAGCCCTGGGGGGGGAACACCAGAGGGCCACTGGACGGGGGGGACGCGGACCCCCGGGAGGGACACGGACCCCCGGGAGGGGACACACTTACGCGCCACGGAGTCGAGTGTCGTCCGTACAGAGACCGGGCTACGTAGGGTCGACTAAAGTAAGTAAATGTTGAGGAAGGGGCGTGGCTTTGTCCCCGAGAGTCCTGGGGGGGTGTGGCGAGAGGGCGGGAAATGGGGGACAGACCCCCCCTTCCCCTTCCCCGCCCAATCGACCGGCGACCGTACCTTGATGAAGGTGATGCCGACGACAAGGCCGCGCTGGGGGGGCGATTTCGGGAAGGAGTCGATGGAGACGATCTCGGCGTCGACTGCGGTGGCGGAACCTCAGGGGGGGCGGCCCCCCCCTCCCTCAGCCCAACCAGGACCCACCAGCACTGGGACCCCTCATGGGCTTCCCCCCCCAAGGAGCCACCCAAAAACCCCTTCCTTTGCCTGGCCCCCCGGGACCCCTGACCCGAGACTGCATCCCCTGCCTTGGACCCTGGCCTCATAACCCCGTCTCTGACCCCCTATAACCCCTTCTTGTAACCCCTGACCCCCATTAACCCTCTTGTGACCTTCGATAACCATTCACCCCTGTACCCCCTGACCACCACACCCTCCATAACCCTCCCCATGGACCCCGGGACCCCCCACAACTCCTCATTCCCCGTATGACCCCCGACCCATAGACCCTCTCCCTGACCCTCCACAACCCCCCCATGACCCCGACCCCTTTAACCCTCCCCACGACCCCCGGACCCCCACAACCCCTCACCCTATGAACACCGGAACCCCCATAGACCCTCTCCTGACCTCCACAACACCCTCACCCCAGACCTGACCCTTATAACCCCCCATGACTCTGACCCCCATAGAGAACCCTAACACCCTGACCCCGACCTCCCCCAGACCCCTCTCCCTGGGACCCCCGACACACCGATACCACTGGGATGTAGGTGACGGCAGTTCCGGCTAGGGCCGCCGCAGCCGCTGCGTAGGTCAGGTAACCGGGAAGTAAATCACCTCCCCTTCAGCGCCGCGCCCAGCAGGCCCCAGGGCCCCTCCCCGCCCTACCAGAGCCGCCAGCCCGTACACGTTGCCGCGATGGGCCAGCCGGGCTGAAGCTGTCACTCAAAAGCGGGCACGGGAACCGATCATGGCGGCACCGGAGCAAACGGACACGGATACGGCACCGCCCGGACCGCCCGCCCGCCCGCGGGGGGCTTCACTCGGACGGCAGCCGAAGCGACCTGTCATCGCCCGACGCACCCGACGCTCGTCACGGTTGGCGGGGGCGGGGACTCGGCCCGGGGCAGGCGGGTGTGCAGTTGTAACACCGCCCCGAGGGAGGGGCGGGGTGAGCGTTTGCGTTGCTCCGCCTCCGGGGGGGGTGTCCTGAGGTGTGACCGGCCTAGGGGCAGTGGCGTTAGCGAGGGGGCGGGGTCCTAGGGAGGCAATGGGCACACAAACAGGGACACCCCCCCTCCTGGGCAAGAGGGGACCGGCGAGGGGGGGGGGGGGGCGCTGTGGGGCAGGGTACAGCGCAGGCTCGTTAATTAACACCCCCACCCGGCAGCCTTAACGAGGCCAAGGACAGCGTTACCCTTTGGGGGTGGTGAAGTCAGCCCCAGCACTGGGGGTTTTGGGGGGTTAAGTGGGGGGGTCGGCAGCCCCCCGTCCATGTGTCGTCCCCCCCCCCCAAACAGGCCCTGGCCCGTCTCCGCTCATGCAACGTTTTTATTTGCGGAGGAGCAGTAACAGCAGCCGCGCCCGCCGTCGACGCCATCGCATGCAGCAGCCCCTGCCCTTCCTCCTCCTCCTCCTGACCCCTCCCAGGGCAGGGCAGGGGGGGCACTACACACGCAGCCCCCAGGGAGAACGGGGACCCCCGGGGTGAAGGGAGAGCGGAGGGGGAGAGCTCCAAACCCGGGCTCCCAGGGAGAATATATTACACCATTAAATATCTGAAGAGGGGTCCATGTACAAGGAGGGGGGGAGCGGGGGCAGCTCCGGAAAATGGGAATGGCTCCAGAAAAGGGGAATTGGGGAGGGGGGGGTGAAAGGGGGGGGGGGGGGGTCTGCAAAGGTCGGGGGCCAACTGCCTAGCGCAAGTCCTCCTCCTCGCCCTGGATGGTTTTCTTGATGCGGAGCAGCATGGTGGTGAGCCACTGGTCCAGCCGGGAGATGGAGTCGTATTCCTTCACCTGGCAGGGGGGAGAGAGGAGGAGGAGGAGGAGGAGGAGGAGGAGGAGGGAAGGCGGCGTTAGTTGGGAGAAAGCTGGAGGGGGAGGAGGGGGCTCCTTCCACCTTCGTGTTTGGGGTGAATTCCTGCGTTTTACTGGCACCAGCATTAAACCTACCGCATCGGTGTAGCCGTCGATGTTCTGCTCCTCGTGAGCATCCAGCAATTTCTAGAAGACAAAAGCAGGGAAGGGGAGGGGGATGAGTGAGGGGAGACACCCCGCCCCCCCCTCCCCAGCCCTCTGCTCCCCCGAGGAGGGGGAACCCTCCCAAAAACCCTCTGCTCGCTTTGGCTTCGCTCCCCATCTTCCTCAAGAACAGATTTGGAACGCGGCGGGAGGGGGAGGACAGAGCTGCCTGGGCTGGCCAGAGCCAAGCCCACCGCAGCCAGGAGCTTCCCGGGGAGCAACCAGGCTGCGGCTCATCCCGGCCCCCGGCCCTTTATCGCGCTCCCCAGGATCGGGAAGCCATCCTGGCGGCGTTTCCGTCCCCGTGACGTAGCTGAGAGGAAGGAGGGGAGTTCTGCTGCTCACCTTGACCAGTTTGCATTCCCTGGAGTCTGTAAAGGCTGGAAACATCTCTTCGTACTTTTGCACGGCCAGCTGGAGGGGAGGAGGAGGAGGAAGGGCCGTGAGGAGGAAGGGCATGAGGCAGAAGGGGCACAAGGAGGAAGGGGCATGAGGTGGAAGGGGCATGACGAAGAGGAGCAGCTCCCATGGGTGGGCTTGTTTTGGGAGCTTATTCCGAGCAGAGGCAGCGTCCCCATGTCCCCGCTAGCCCAGAGGGTAGGAGAGACCGCCCCAGCCCCTTCCCGACCCTCCACTGTCCGGTGCCGGCGGGGGTTCCGTGCCCTGTCCCCCACCTTTGCGTTAAGCATGTCAATGCAGAGAAGTGGCAGAGGGCTGCCTTGAAGAAATACTCCTTGGCGCTGTACTTCAGCAGGGGACTGTCCATCGCGCTGGTGCCCACCTGCAGAAGACAATCGGGATGGGGACGGGGAGGGGGATTGGAGATTTCCCAAATTATTTAGGGAGCTCCACCAGAGGATGCTCTCCCGAGACGCGTGTCGGGCAGGAGGCACAGACCTGCTCGTAGATCTCCACGGCTTTCTGGTACTGCTCCAGCTGGGCCGCGTAAGTGGCCACTTTCAGCAAGCACTTGTTGGCAGAGCTGTGGGGAAAGGAAAGCCGAGAGAGCTCAGGGCAGGGCTCTCTGCCCTGAGCATCGTGCTGCCCACAGAACCGTAACCCCACCAGCAAGGCCTCCCCATGCCTGTTGAACACCCCACGTTCACCACCCAAAACTGGGAAGTGGGGTCCCCATGATGGGGGGCAAGAGCCCAAGACGGCACCGGGGCTACTTCTCGCCCAGATGGCAACGCGAAAGCGGATCAGAAAAGCGGTGGCCGGGATGAAAAATGGGAAAGCAAGCAGCGAAAACACCAACGGGCACGCTTGATCAGGGGGATGTCGCTTCGTAGACAAAATCGGCCACCATCTGTTCTAGACCCAGCCCACGCCGTGCCAGAGCACCGATCCCATGGGGAGAGCTGCTCCGGCAGCAACGGCGAGGCCGGGAACGGGAAGGGGCTCTGCCTTACCTGTTGGAAGGACTCTTCCCCTTTGTAGTAATCCGCAGCCTGCTCGTAGTGGGCTATCGCCTAGGAGGAACGCAAACACAGTCAGGGCGTAGCACACCGCCAAAAAAATACATATATATACATATAGAAATACAAAGACATGGGAGCCGCAGAGCCTGCAGCGATGCTGTGCTCAGGAGAATCCTCCCCAGCCTGGCCTCGCAGGGCGCACGCCTGCTCCCAGCCGCCCACGCAGCTTCCGCTGCCCGCGCTGCCATCTGTGCTGGCTGCGGCGGCCGGCTCCCATCCCAAGGTGGCAACTGGCCGGCAGCTCCCTGCCGAGACAAGGTCAGTGCGGCAAGAGGGCTTGGATCTTCACGGGGCGGGGGGTGAGATGCCAGCCCGGCGAGCATCCTGGCACGTCGCAGCTTTACCGGGATGAGCGAAGATACGCTCCCTCCCCAGAGGAAAGTTATTTTTCTCTTTTCAGCCCATTCTTTAAGGGGGCGGCTCATCTCCTGGCTGCCTGTGGGCGCGTTTCACACCCATCTCCTGCCAACAGGCTGGGGACCTACTGGGCAGCTAAATTTGAAGGCGAATTGTATCGCTGCCATGGAACGCATCGGATCGGTGCCGAGGAAGAGGAGGCTTTCCTGATGGGAGCTCACAAATCCGGCTGAGCAAGTTCGGCCCTTTCCCAGAGCTCCGAAGCCCAGCCTTGAGGGCAAATCCCTATGTTATTCTCTCCAAGGAACTCATCGGGGAACAGCGACCGGCAGGGCAAGACGGCACCATGGGTTATTCCCAGGAGCTGTCAAGGAGGGTGTCAGAAAGGCTTGCTGGGAGGAGTGTCAAGAACAGCCCTAAATTAACTTGGGAAACGAGCAGAAGCCTGAATTAGATCCATGCAGGATGTGGAAAAAACTTGTTTCCCTTTAAAATGAACCTGGTTTATCCCCCAAGGGAAAAAAAAAACACCCCACTGAGTCAGAATCCGGAGCCACGGGGGTAGGAACAGCATCTGTGGAAGCAGCCCTGAGGGACCCCGCAAGCACCTGAGCCTCCAGGAAGCCGGAGGGCTTCGCTACCTCCATCCATAGCGGCGATTTCTTCTCAGATGGCTCCAATCAAACTGTTCTTGCACTTCCCAGATGCCCACGCAAGCCCAAAGGCTTTTTTTTTTTTTTTTTTTTCCTCCCTTTCATTAGCTGCGGCGTCAAGGCTGTTCCAAGCATCTTCCCGGGTTTGCGCAGGGCTGACACACACCAGGAAGCATCACTGGTATTTGGGGCTTAAAGCCACCGCAACGGCAGCCGGCAGACCTCAGAGGAGCAGCGGGCACGTTTCAGGGAAGAAGCAAGAACAGCCTGAGGGCAAAGGGTGACCAGCTGAGGGTACGTCACCCTGAGCAGGTATGACAGCTCTGAGCTCATCTGCCGGGGTTGCGATGAATCAGCAAAGCCCTCCGGAGCCAAGAAGCCTCCAGGTTTTGACCACTTCCAAATCCCCGCTTGAATTGAAGGTGGCGTTTAGGAAAGCCAGAGGACGCACAGCTGTGCCTCCCCGTGCCCCGACAGCCAGCCACCTGCCCTACGGCGTTCCCCTCTCTTCCCCCGCGTTTACCTTTTCGATGTCCACCAGCTCCGTCTCATAGATTTCCGCTATCGATATGTGGTGCTTCGCAGCGATGGTGAACCGACCCTGGAAGCAGAAAGGAGTTTGCACACCTGGGCTGGCACTCACCGGGGTGCTGGGAAGAGCTCTCCAAGCCGAACAGGAGCAGGAAAGCTGCTCCGAGGGCAGACAGCGCTGCCAAACTTGCCATTCCCAGCACTCAGGGAAGGCTTTGGCCCCTGCCCACCATGCATTTGCCTCCAGGTCTCACTGGGCGTGGGTTTCAGCCCCATGCAATGCCAGCAAGCTGGACATAAACCCCCCCTTGATCTCTCTGAGCTGAGGGCACAGAGAGGTGGGTCAGACCCTTCGGCCTTGCCACCCTCCCTCCTGGTGAGAAGAGCACGGCCGGGCTTACCATGTCTGTGTAGATCTCAATAGCTCTGATCAAACAGTTAATGGCCTCTGAGAAGAAAAAGAACAGATTTGTGAGCACGGGTCTTTTGGAAGAGTGGTGCTGTTTGCCACCCCTCCCTCCTGCTCCCAGCCTCCCCGAAGCAAGGGAGCTGTATTTATAGCACGCTCAAAGATCAATAGTTACTCAAGCTGAGGCTACAGGCTTCGAGGGAAATTTAGAGCACGCGAGTGGTGACAGCGACCATCAGAGAACAGCAGAGCAAATCAAAGACTCTCTGCTGGCACCGTCGCATCCCCATGCCCTGGCGTTCCGGCAGCTGATGGCCAAGAGTCAGCCAGTTTGCACCAGGCAGCCTACGGACGCTTTGCCATATCAGAGGTTTCTGATCACAGACCACCTACAACAAGATCAGCAACTCTGCTTTTGTAGGTAACTCCTGCAGACAGGAGTTATCCTAAGCCAAGGGGCAGGCAGAGAGGTTTAGGCTTTAACGGCAGCCTCCGAGCTCACCAACTGCCGAGGAGCTGGTGCTGCTACGCTTCCACCACAGCCCTGCTCACGGTGCACCGTGCCCCAGGGCGGACGGGAGCAGGGGAGGGGAACAGGACACATCTCCTGAGGTCCCCAGAGCAGGTGGGTAGCAAAAAGCAGAACCCAGACGCGCTCCATCCAGTGGCCTGTGCCGCCGGGCCAGCCCAGGAGCTGAGAGGCATGAATAACGTTATTTGTTTTGCCAGAACAAAAGGCTTTTGTTTGGGGTGTAGGGCATTTGAGATGCAGACCCCTAAACGTTTGGGATGCAGTCCCTGTGAAGGGATAAGCCCCTGCAGTAACTCCACAGCCCCGCTCCTGCCCCACAGGACCAAGACAGGAGTCCTCCACAGCCTCTCCCCAGACCGTGGGGTAGGATTTAACCCGGCATTGACTCAGACCTGGCCCCCTCTGTGGTGTTTCACCCCAGAAGGTTATCCAAAGGGAGATGCGCTTGTTGCTCAGACAAGCGCCCAGATCCACCACAGTCCAGGACAGGGGGGCTGAAGCCGCAGCGTTTTGCTGTATTTCAGGAGGAGGTGCCTTCCCCTCGCTGACTCCTAAGAGGCGTGGGAGGAACTCTGCTGCAGCTAAATGCCAGGCTCCAGGAGACGGATCTTTTTCTGACTGCTCCCAGCTGTCAGGCTCGCGGTGCTCCCTACCAGGGAGCCGAGCAGCGCAGGAGCTGCCATCTGACTGACGGCTGCCACAGCCGCGTCTTCACCGCACCCAGCCCCGGGTACGTGGGACGGCGGTTCACGGTGGAGGAGAGATGGGAGCGGCAGGGGGAAGAGAAGGGAGCGGGGCTGGATCCCCAGTTCGTGTCACGGCCGACCCAAGGGACCGCGGCAGCGCGGGCGCTCGAGTCTGAGGGCAGGAGCACGTCCCTCCGGCACCGCTGCCTGCGGCTCCTGGGTAAAGGCAGCTGCGGGGCCTTTAGCCAGCTCTGAGGACAAAGTCAGTTCACCGAGAAGAGGCAGTCGTGGACACGCAGGCGGTGTTCAACCACATTTTTCTCTCCACAAGTTCACCCACAGGGTTGCATCTTTATTCTGGCCTGTCCAGCCAGCCCCATTGAACACCTCGCCTGCCAGAAGGCTCCGTCTAGCACGGACCCATCCCCACCACAGTGAATTCCTGTGTATTCAGGAAGGTTTTTGCCCCGATTAGGAAGAGGCAGGCTCAGCCTCTGCCTTTTCCCTCCAGTTTACTGAAAGCCACAATGCACCGGGGTGGGGGAGCCAGCACGTTTCACCACACCGGCTCACACAGCCACCCAAGAGAGGAAAACTCAGGTCGAGAGCAGCACAAGCGGATAATCAGAACATAAATCTCTGGGAGATTAAACAAATCCTCCAGGAGATTAAATTTGTTTTCTCCTCAGGTTATTTCATTATCTTCTCTGAAAATCACCCAAACTGATCCAGCCCCGGCACAGATAACCCTGGGGGCTACAGTAAACTAGTGAGGCAGCTTGCCAGGAACAGCAAAGCGTTCCCCTACAGCATGGGGAAATGCAAGGAAAGCAAGACCAACTCTCATGCTCCTTCCCCTCTTCGTATCTGAAACTCAATGGCCCACGCTCAGCAGCTTCCACCACTACATTCCCCTTTTGTGCTCCAGATCAGGCAGAGGAAAGCTAGGATCCAAATCACCCACAGGGGAACATGCAGGACACCCCAACTCATCACCCATCCCACCAAAGCCAGCTGAAACACCAGCCGTCAAGAAGGAGAAGCATTTACTCTCAGCTGGTCCATCAAGCCCAGAACAGCTCCTCCTCGGCTCGGCTCCCAACAGCCCAGGAGCTGCTCTAACACTGGAGCGAAGGGAGCCAAACGAAGCGCGATCCACGCGCGGCGCGTGAATCACGACCAAACCCCTTCTGCGGCTTCAGCTGAAGCCATATGCTCAGAGTCAGGCTCGGCAGGCGGCACAGGGATTCCCGCGGAAGGGGGGGGGGGGGGGGGGGGAACCAACGTCATCCGGCAGGCACGCTGGCTGCGGAGGTGAACTTTGCTTGCCGTCAGCTACCAGAGCGACTCGCAGCTCGGGGGAAGCACATCAAATCCAGCCCACAGCATCTCGGCTCGCTCCCAAAGGTGTCAAAAGGATGGGATAACACACACCAAGGAGAAACCCTTGTGTAATGGGCAAAAACCCAGCAGATACGTACGACACGCAGCCTCTGGTAACTGAAATCGGGGCATTCTATGCGTGCTCCCCAGCTTGAGAGGCTGAACAATCCCCAGCTCTGAAAGGCTGGAGGGAAATCAAGCCCTTACCTTGCGGATCAGCTTTCTTGAAGGCATTGCCCGCGTCCACAAAGTTGGTGGCTGCGTCGTGCTTGCTCTGCAGCTGCAGGTGGAGCTGTGCCGCCTGGCAAAAGGCATTCCCTGCGGCTGGAGAAGGAGAGAGGAAGCTCAGGAGCATTGTCTTAACCACTTCAGAGAGATGGGATGGAAAAGCTAGGTGCAGGCAGGTTAGTCAGCTCAAAATCAAGCTAAAATAAGCCAGCAGCATCGAGCCTGCGCCGGCTTTCAGACCCAGAGGGGTTCACTCCTCCCTGGAGAAGGTGAGGAGACTGCACCCCCAGCCCAGGGAAACAGCTCACAGCTGCACATGTACGTACCGCTCCAGTTTTTGGCCATTTTGAACATGTTTGCTGCTCGAGCGTAGATGTCGCATGCTTCCTCTATCCTGGAGGAGCCCCTGGAAGCAAACAGAAGCCAGGCATTGCATAAATGCCTGCTGGGAAGCTCAAACCCCGTGCCCGAGCAGAAAAAAAAATAAATCGCATTGCTTCACTCCAGCTGCCAACAAGAGCAAGAGAGGTTCCCTGTGGCGAGCTGCTGACACAGACAAGTCCCTCCCAGCTCGAGGGGCAGAGACCGGGCCCCTGTAGGACTCTCTTGGGAAGCTGCAGTTAAAACAGAGGCCAACAGGGAGAAAAAAGCGGGTTTGCTGCCTGCTTGCTCCGAGCCGAAGCTCGCAGACAGCCCAGTAGCTTGCACGGCCAGAGATCCCATGCTCACAGCCATGGGGAAGAACCCCAACCCTTCCCTGCTCTAAATCTCCCCGCTGACAGTGGGATCTGGGTCAGTCCTTCACAGAAGCACTTTTTTATTAATAATTAACGAGCAGAGAAATCCCTCCTGCAGCAAAGGGGTGACGTGCCAGTCCCAAATGAACCCACGTTGCTCCTTTCGGCGAAGCCCTAGCTCACGGCCCTCCCTCTGCCACCGGGGGCACAGCCAGCACCCGCTGGAGCACCCTCCTGGCCCCCAAAACAGCCCGAGGGAAGCGAGGAGGAAGCCAGCTCATCCTACAATGACCTGTTTTGAAATGCAGGGTCTGCAGGACACCAGCACCACCTTCCAGCTCTCTGGCTCTGCTAGCAAGCGCATTCCTCTGCCGACCTCACCGATTCTGACTAGAAATCCTGGCTGGTGACTCAAGGGAGCTTATTACGGCCGTATTTGTGTTTTAGAGGCTTTTTCTAAGCACAAGCTTAAGCAGTTTTGCTCACGTTTCCTCCCTTTCACTAGAAACCTGCAGTCAGAGACATGGCAGGGGCTTGGCAGGAGCGACTCGCTGGAGTCAGCAGCTCTACCAGTTCGGATTGGTTTGAGCAGCAAAGTTCTCCTGCTTCACTAAAAAATAAGGAAAGCATCAAGGCAGCCGCTCCGCCCAAGGAACAAACCGCCTTCCCGGCGATGCCGTCCCCACTTAACGCCGGCTGATAAGGGGGATAAAAGGGCAATAAGCATCTGGCGGATTTCGGCAGCCAGACTTCACGTGCGCAGGGCTGACGATGGCTTAAGGCTGTTTGAGACGGCCACGGAGATCTCAGCGCTTTACAAAACTGCCTTTTAACTCAAGAGAATCCCAGCTGCGATTAGAAATTGCCGTTTAATACCTAAATGCCTGAGTTTTCCATCTCGCGTTAATTTGGAGCTATTAAATAACATTAAGGAGGGCGAGCTGCAGGAAACGCAACGGCACGGCGAAGCGAAGGGCAGCAGAAACCACTGCTCCGGTCCCTCATGCACAAAACCTGCCCCCAGCGTCTCCTTCCCAACCACAGCCCGACGAAAACAAACCTCCCCCTTACCAGGCAGGGGACGGGCTTGCTCTCGTTTATGAAATCACCCCGTTAAAGCCGAATTTTTCAACATTAAGCAAGGGGCAACTCTCGTTTCTCCCCTAGCACTGGAGTTGTGTAAAGCCGCAGTTAAAGCCAGGCCTGGTCAGGCAGCATGGGCATGAAACCGGTCTGGTCTGTGCACAGAGACGAGTCTGAGCAGCTCCAAGGGGACAAATGGAACCCCTGGGGTTTGTCCTTCGCCAGCACGATGAGGGGCAGGGGGGAGCAGAACTCCGTCAGCCCTGATGAGCCCCCACAGAGACGTACCGCCAGCCAGGACTGTGCATGGCAGAATTTAAAGTTTAACCCCCCCCAAATCTGAACTGGTCGTAAAGCCCACGCTGAAAGCAAAGGACAAGTTCATGACGAATTGAGAGGCCATAAGAGCGCTTGCTGCTTTTTAACAGCCTTCCCCACCCTCATCTGTAGCCCCCACGCCCCATGACACGCCCTTACGCCCTCTGCCAGCCCCCAGCACCCCCCCCAGTGCCCACTCCTCACCCCAGTGCCCCCCTGAAGCTCTTAACACCCCTTACCCTTGCCCAGTGTCCACCCCCCAGCCCCCCAGAAGATCCTAGTACCTTTTTCCTACACCCAGCACCCCCACCATGACCACCCATCAGCCCAAAGCCCCCCAGAAGCTCATAACATCCCTTCTCTGCCCCCCCTGCACCCCTCAGAGCCCACGCTTCACCCCAAAACTCCCCAGGGCCCAGCACCTTCACCCCAAAGCCCCCCAGAAGGTCTATACACCTCTTCCGTGCTCCTCTGCACCCCCGCAGTGCCCATCCCTCACCAGAAAGCCCCCCCAGGAGCCAACACCTTCACTCCAAAGCCCCCCAGAAGCTCCTAACACCCCTTCTCTGCCCCCCTGTACCCCCTCAGCGCCCACCCTTCCCCCAAAAACCCCCCAGGGTCCAACACCTTCATCCCAAAGCCCCCCAGAAGCTCCTTACACCCCTCCTCTGCCCCCCCCGTACTCCCTCAGCGCCCACCCTTCACCCCAAAACCCCCCAAGGCCCACCACCCATCAGCCCAAAGCCCCCCAGAAGCTCATAACATCCCTTCTCTGCCCCCCTGCACCCCCCCAGAGCCCACCCTTCACCCCAAAACTCCCCAGGGCCCAGCACCTTCACCCCAAAGCCCCCCAGAAGCTCCTTACACCCCTTTTCCGCCCCCCTGCACCCCCCCTCATCCCACCACCCACCCCAGGGCCCAGCACCCTCATCTCGAAGCCACCCACCCCCTCCAAGAAGCTCCCGACACCCCCCCCAGCCCCCCACCGCTGTCAGCCCCCCCCGGGGGGAGGGGGGGGCCCAACCCCGAGGCGGACCGGACGGGTCCTAGCGGCACGTACTCACCCGAAGAGGCCGGCGAAGAACGACTGGGAGCCGCGGACCTTCTTGTCGGCCTCGGCCAGGAGCTGCAGGGCCTCTTTCTCCTTCCCGGCCTGGTCCATGGCGGCCGCCTGCAGCCGCGGCGCTCCGCCTACAGCTGACGCCACCGCGCTCCCCCCTCACGTGACTCGGCGGCGGCGCGCCGCATTGGCGGGCGGGCGCCCACGTGAGGCGGGCGGCGGCGAAGGGCAGCGCTTCCTCCTCGTCTCCCCGCCGCAGGGCTGGGGAGGACGGGGCGAAGAGAGACGGCGCCCCCTGGCGGCCGGGGGGAGCAGGCGCACGCAGAGTGCGGGGAGGGGGGCGCGGGCCGGGGGGGGGGGGGCGCGCGCAGCCCCCAAAATGGGCGATTTTCGTCCTTTTCAGGCATTTTGACGCGTTCCAGTGACGTGAGGCTGATGCGCCGGGCTCCTCGGTGGGGCGGGGGGGGGTCCTGAAGGAGCGCGGGGTCTGGTATTGCCCACACCCCTGCCTGGCACCGCACTCACCCAGGGTGGCGGCGCTGACGTCACGGCCACCGCGCTGACATCACTCAACTACTTGAGGGCGTAGCCGGGGCGGGCGCTGCTTCTCCCCCCAGCTGAAAGGGTACAGACAGCGGAGGGGTCGGGGCAACGGCAGCGACTCCTCATTTAACGAAGCTCCGGCTAATTAGCGAGGGCCGAGCGTGAGGATTTTAAGACCCATTTGTCGTCATCCCCCCCCCCCCGCCGCTAACGACCACCTCCAGCCCCAGCAGGAACTTTTGAGAGGAGCCCTAGATTAATTACTTCCCGGTGAAAGGGTAGCATCCCCGCTGACGAAGGCGTGAGTATTTAATGACCCGCTGGCCATTAACGATCTCCTCGTTACCCCGTCCAAGCTACGTCGCCGGTCTTCGGTACGCGCCGGACATAACGCCAACAGCCGGCAGCGGTTGGGAGGACGGGAGGCGAAACGTCGATCGACAGAGCGCGTTTGCGAGCGGAAAACGTTTTTGGGGCGGAATTGCTTGAATACGGCACCTGCCTGCGAGTGGAAGGGTGACGGCACCGGCGCGGTAATCTCCGGCACCGGCGCCTCTGCCGGGTGCGTCGCCGAGTTCTGGTGGTGGGACGGCAATGAGGGGGCGGCTGGGGGAGAGGGTCTCCCCCCAAAAGCCACCCCTGGAGCAGACGTCACCCCGGTCGCCACAAAACCCCTCGGTTCGCCGCCGCCGGTGTTTGCCACGCTGCCCGGTGCGGTAAAATCCCGGTGTCCCCACCAGCGCCGGGCCTGCGAGAAGCGGACGCGGATTTTTAGAGAGGTGAAGCGACCGGGGTTCATCCTCACCACGAGGCTCGTGGTGCCGTGGAGGGCTCCTCGGCGAGCTCCCGGCCCAGCAGAACCGGTGCCGCAGCCCGCCGCGACCCTCACGCCGGCAGAGAGGAGGTAAGGGAACGGCGCAGAAACCCCTATTTTTCGGTGCATGAAGTTAAGAGCGGAGGCGCTTGTGGTATTTGGGGGGAAATCGGCCCCAAGGAGGAGGTTTCCTCGTCGCTGAACTCTTTACGCCGATTTAGAACGCTCCGGCAACATCTCGCCGAAACACCCAGACGGAAGGGAATACCTTAGACGCCGTCAAAATTCCCTCCAGTGCCATTACCACCGGCTAAGCGAGGATTTTTTCCCATCTTGTTCTGGTTTAACCCCAGACTCCCCACCTGAGCGCCCGGGGAAAACTTTAGGACCAAAAAAATGCCATGAAACTCCCGTGGGCAGCGACCGGCGGCGGCACCGGGCCCCTCTAAAGCAGAAGAGGGGTGACAACGCCGTCACCGCCACCGGCCTCGCGTCACTAAGAAGGGTCTGACCTCGCGTTTAACGCCAGAATTTTAATGGGGTAGGTCCCTCGTGTGTGTCCCCCGCCCCGGGAGGATCCTGCATCCTTGGGGAAAAAGCGTTGCCAAAGCCGTCCCTCACCGGTCCAATCCCCCCCCAGCCCCAGCCGGAGATCGGATTTGAGACCCACCCGCCTCATTTTAAGGGTCCTCGTGCCCCCATCCCCCCCCCCCCTCCAAACCCGTGCAAAGGCGGCCATGGCAGATGTAAACTCCAAGAGAGTATCTCAGTTCTTGCAGAAATGCGTTAAGCCGGAGGACAAGGGTGGGGAGGTGCGGCCGAAGGAGGAGGTGACGGAGGAGCCAGCTCTCCCTCTCGTCCCGCAGTCCTACCCACGGACAGTACAAGGTACGTGCACCGTTTGGGCTTTTTTTCCTATTTTTTTTCCCCCTTCCAAAAAAATAGCAGCATCTGAACACGGTACGCGGCAGCCACCGTGAGGCTTCCTCCCAGTGGTTGCCTCCGGTTTAGGATAACGCACGGGGCTAGAGGACAAAGATCCAAAATGAGGTTTCAATTAAAATTTGAGGCAACGTTGCATTGCGTTTTGTCTCCTCAGAGGAAATCTCGATGGTCTTCAACACCTACAACATGGCGGCAGCCAACCTCGGGCCATCGTCCAGGAGGAAAAGAGAGAAAGGCGGCGGTCAGGACGGCACCAGCACCGCGCTCTACGTCGACCGTCGCAAGTCCAAGGTGTGGAACTATTACACCAAGCTGGGAGATGCCTACGTGGAGTGCAACGTCTGCAAGAAACAGCTCTCCTTCCACAACAGCACTACCACGATGCGGGAACATCTAGTGAGGAAGCACAGCATCCGCGACACCTTGCTCTCCCAGTTCAAGGACGACCAGACTTCCGAATCCGACTATGTGGCTCAGGAAAACGCCGCCAAACGCTCTCGGCAGACGACGCCGGAAAGCAGCCTCTACCACGCCGCGTCCTGTTCAGAACCCAGGACCGACGTGATCCTGGAGCTGGTGCTGGAGATGATCTTCCGTGACTTGCACCCTCTCTCCGTGGTGAAGGACAAAGGGTTCGGGCTCCTCATCGGGTACCTGGAACCAAATTTTACCCTCCCGTCGCCCATGCAGCTCTCCAGCATGCTGTGGCACCGGTACAACGTGGTCAAGCAGCACCTGGAGCGCTACTTGCAGACAGCTCAGGCCATCGTGGTCTGCGTGGAGTTCTGGGTTTCCCAGCTCAACCAGACTTACCTGACCGTCACGGCCAACTTCATCGACGGGGAGTGGCGGCGGGCGCGGTGCATCATGGAGACGCAGCAAGCACACGAAGACAAAGCGGAGGAGGGCGATTTAGGGGAGAAACTGTCCGCCGTCCTCTCCGAATTCGGCTTGTCCAGCAAATCCGTCTTCTGCGTTATGCACGACAGCCCGCAGAGCACGGCAGCGAACTTGCAGCAGCTGAAGAACGCGTACGGCTGGAGCAGCCTGTGCTGCGCCGCTCGCACCCTTCACCTCTGCATCAAAGCGGGGCTGGAAGTCGAGCAGGTCCAAGAAGCCCTGAGCGCTGCCCGGGGTATCGTCAGGTACTTTCAGCAGGACGCAAAAGCCACCTGCTCCTTGAACAGCAAGCTGGAAGACATCAATAAAACCAAACTGAAACTGGTGATGGACGTGGGCTCTCGCTGGATAACCACCATCGAAATGTGCGAGAGTCTCTTAGACCTGAAGTGGGCCATCATGTCCGTGCTGGAGGAACACCCCAAGGGCACGGCGGCCGTCCAGAATTTGGCCGACCACCAGTGGAAACTCCTGCAGGACCTGGTACCGGTCATGAGGACGATCAAGATTGCAACGTCCTTCCTGCGCGAGGAGCAGAACGCGTCCGTATCGTCTCTGATGCCTTGCATCCACGGGATCATCGCCGCCATCGGACAGCAGTCGGAAGAGTCCGGCGCCATCATCAAGACAGTGGTAGGCAACATCAGGTCAGAGCTGACGCAGCGCTGGGGGTTGTCAGAGGATGAGAAAGTGCTAGAAAGTCCAGCGGTTATTGCCTCTTTTTTGGACCCGCGCTTCAAGGAGATGAGGTTTCTCAGCCCCAGCCTGAGAAGCGAGCTGCACAAGAGAGTCAAAAACATGCTGTCGCAGGTTTTCAATCACCAGTCCCCATCTGCTACCCAGTTTTGGATGCCAAACTTGGATTACAAAGCCGAGGGCGGAGATGCGGGCAGCCAGCTGTCTGCTCACAAGGACAGATGCTCGAGCACCCCGTCACAGAGCATGTACGACATCCTTTTGGGGAAGGACCCGACAGAGAGCATGCCGGAGATCCACCAACAACTGGAAAACTACATCGTGGAGCCTCTCTGCAAGCGCAGCACCAACCCGCTGGACTGGTGGAAGAACAACGAGCATCGCTTCCCGGCCGTGGCGCGGCTGAGCCGGCAGTACCTCGCCGTCCCAGCGACTGCCGTGCTGCCCGACCGGGCCTTTGCTGCCGGTGAAAGCACCCTGGAGCATCGTCGAGCCGTCCTGGCGCCGGAGAACCTGGACCAAATTCTGTTCCTGCATCAAAATTTTGACTTTTTAGAATCGATGAGAAACAGCAGCGAGACTCGGAACAGAACTGTGCACTGACGCGCCCGGAGGCGGGCACGCGTGCGGAGCCCTTCCACAGCTCGGCGGGTGTTTAACCGACTGGCGGAGCTTTCAGACGCTGGCCCAACAGCCCCACCGCAGTTACCGGGTCTACGGCAGCGGCAGCCAGCGCCGAGTATTTTTTCCAAACTCCTGCCTACACGTTTTTGTCATCGCTTTGGCAACGCCCGCAGCGAAGAGCGAGCGTCGGAGGAGGTGTGAACGCACCGCCTTCCAGCACTGGCTTTCTCATCCACCACGGAGCCTGCAGTCCCTGCTTTATTCCTTAGGCTCTCTTTTAATTCCTCTTTTTATTCCTCATTTGCTCCCTGCTCGAGACCTCCGCTCCTCCCTACCCACATCAGACCCACCCAGGGCGCGCAGCCCAGAGCCGGGGCCAGGCCTGAAGCCCCGGGCGCGTCCTCAAGCTCCCGAAACTCAGGCACGGTCCGTGCCCAAGTGTTTTTTCGGACGTAAACAGGGCAAGCCGGGAGTTAAGAACAGGCTTGGACAGGTGCCGAGCCGCCAGCACAAATACAGGCCTGGTGACTTCATTATCCCACATGGATACAAGACACGGTCGTGCCAACACCCACAAATACCACGTTCCTCGACCACAGCGCGCTGTTTTCCAATACCCGCGAGCGGAGCGTGGCCCGGAGGACGCTGGGGCTCTGCGGAGCTAACGTCGCCTGGGACAGCACATTGGGGGATGTCCTGCAGCGAAGGGTGGGGAAAGACCCTCGAAATACATCAGCTTTAACTTGAAATCACCTCTGGGTTTTCCTCTGGGGTATGCTAATGAGCTATAATTGTAGCAAGCAGAGGTCAGTACCTTAACGTATGTACATAATTAAGATCGCTCAGTGCTGCAACATCCCACTTTTTTTCCTTAAAAGAAACAGCCCCCCCCCCCCCCCCAATTTCCAGCCTTGCAGTTTTTTCCTGTTGAATTTGCTAAAACTTTCAGCCCTCACAGCCACTTTCCTGTCTGCTGGCAGGGCTGCTGCCAACTTAAATGAACATTACGGAAAGGCCTGTCTTCGTTTTTGGAAGGCAGCTGGTTTCCATTTGAAATCATAAGGGCTAAATTAAAAATAAAAGTTTCTTTGACTTTTTTTTTTTTAAATACAAGTTATGAGAAGCGAAAGGATAACATCTGCACCCACTCTGCAAAGCCTCCTTCTGCTTTGGGTAAAGAAGTTTATCGAGGCCCAGACCTGAAGATTGGTCCTTTAAAGAGTAAATGGAACCAAAATATGGATTTGTTTGTACTGGACATGACTATTCAGCCTAGCAAAATTTAAACAAAGCCATGAAAATCTCATGGCCTGGTGACAAAAAAAAAAGCCTTTTATCCCTCCTAGCATAATGACAGTGGAGACAAGACCCCTTATTTATATTTCATTCACTGAACTTATCAAACCCTCAATTTTCACTACCAAATGCAGTTTAGCGAGGCAGTGTTATTTATGCAAATAAACACAAATCAGTGCAATAATACACAACTGGCTATGGTGCTTTAAATATTACAAAAGGCTAACACTGACTCCGCTTGATAACTGAGACAACTCACGGCAGACCAAACACGCTTAACCACCCCGATTCTCCTGCCGTGTCTGTGGCTGCAGTGCCCCAGCACTCTCTGGTGGTAAATCAAACCAGGGAACATCACCACGTCACACACAGCTCCTGCTCCATCCCTCACCGAACGGGAACCGGACGGCAAAAGCCGGTTCCTTGTATTTTGCGGTAGCAGAACGAAGGAAACATTTGCATTCGGACTGGAAGGAGAGTGAAGGAGCCTTAACACAACGGCGGGTTACAGCCTGGAGCAGTCCCCGGACTCAACAGGTTTGTGGTCTCAAGCTTTAAGAGAGTTTTAGGAATAATAAGGACCCATCTTTACACCCCTCCCTGCCCACCGACCGAGGGACTGGGCCTGTGGAAGGACATGCCCATGTTCTTCTTTCAAGACTGATGTACACATAGCATGCCGTGTTCGCACCACCAACCAAGCGTAATAAACTTTGTTTTAATTATTTAATTATTTAAAGCATAACCAGCAAGAGCAGTCCAAGAACTTTTACATCTCCTATTCAAGAACCCAATTTATAAGCTATGTAGAAAGCACATTTTAAAAAGAACCCACTTTACTTGGCTCAGAAGAGTGCTATAGTTGAGATCTGAAATGCTGTGCATGACTCTCCCTGTATGGCAAAACAAGGTATTAAATATGATGAGAATTTCTCAGTGATTTCCCTAGTCTGTCTCTTTCTAACAGCCCCAAACCCTGAAACTGAGGGCAACAAGTGAGGGCCGAGGGCATCCAACTTTTGTTTTAAATGGGGGCAAAGGACTTCGTTAAACAAAAGCAGAAGTCAAGAGCTTCTAGTATTTTACAGTCTTTAACTACTGCATATATTCCCAACCATGCATAATTGTAATTCAATGCCAGGCACGCATACTTCATGTAGCACACATCTTTGCTGTGTTGGCACAAGCAAGAAACATCTGATGCCTTCACATTTCTTTATTAAACTCAACACCAGTCATGGGCAGTAACTGCTGAGAAAACCCAAATGAGTTTTTTATAAGAACACACTATACACACAAAGTCACAGCTTTTCTTCCAGTAAGCCTTTGGCAAGCATTCTCTCAAGGTTCACCCAGCACGAAAAGCTGAGGTGGTTTTTCAGTGTTGGTGTGACTGCTGCTGTGCTCCTGATGGATTAGGTTGAAGAGTGCAGGTGACCTCATGTCGTCTAATCCTCTTCAGTGCTCAGCCACTGCCCAGATGCTAGAGAAAGTTCACATTTTTCTAGATGGGGAAAATTAACCTCATTGCTACTCTGAAATCACAGTTTCCCAGTTACCATCGAACGTGGTCAGCTAGGTTTCTTCCATCTTTGCCTCACTTTTAAAATGCTTCGAGGGCCATTTAATCCCCAGGACAGGCTCTACCTGCTTTCTGTGCGCGATGGCTTTTCATATGAGCGTTCCTACCTTTTACCTTGTCAAACACCCTGCGAGTCAGAAAACAAACAGATTTTTTTTTTTAATTCGATAAACACCATTAAACCAAGCTTCATTATTTCTACTTTTGTGAATTTCTGCATATTGTGATGTGTGGTATGACACAGTTCCCTTGTTTTGTTCCACCAGTACCCCTGGCTGCACGAACACTGGTGTTTAAACAAGACAGATGTTTGGGTTGAAAGTCAAACAAAACTGCAAGAAGGCCAAGGGGCAGAGGTAATCCTCAAACTGCCCTTCGCTCCGCTCCCCCTCTGCCCCTGGGCAGCTTTGGAAGTTTAAATCTGTTTTAGCCAAAAGCAGCAGGTTTCTAGAAGAAAGATTAACACCTTTTGCACACTTTGCACGGAAATACACCCTGCTGGTCTGCACTTCCAGCCTGGTGTGGAGACTCATTCAGACCGCAGGATGGACTGCCTCTGCTGCGGGGCATCCTTTTATAACTCTTCTGCTTTATCTTCGTGCTTTCCTTAGGCAGAGAACGGCGCCTCTTCTTTGGGCTGCCAACAACCTGTAAATCAGAGAGCCTTTATTAATTCTCCCTTCTCTTCAGAAAGGTGGATAGCTAGAGTAAAAAAAACCCACTAGCTTGAAAAATCTCTGACTGGCCCAGGAAATTAGATTGTATTCATTACAGCCAGCACAAAAATGTATCAGCCCAAGTCTGCCCAGGTGAACTCCTCTGAACGCTAAATAGCCAAAAAAACACTTTAATTCCACAGTAACGATAGGGGGGCAAACACAGGCCTTGGAAGAAAAACCCTATTATTTATACTACTGTAAGTGGAATAGCGCTTTCCTCCACAAAAGTCTATACAACAGGTTTAAAATGCAGAATTAAGCACTGAAGATATACGGTTACCCAGTTTCTACCAAAAAAAAAAAAAAAAAAAAAAAAAAAATGTGAACCAAATCCCTGTTTACTGGCAAGGAACGTTTTAGCAATCCCCATGCAGAGCCACGTCACCAGCAGTTCCTTTTATGTAGCACTGGGATGTGACAGAATATCCCTGAAAGTCATCAGCAACAAGTTTAATGCAAACAGGATTATCAATGTTAGTAATAAGTTGGGAATTATCTTATTTACATCAGCAAGGGTGCCAGCACATTAGGAACAAATACTGCCTGTAACGAGTAAAAGCACATTTTAGTCATGGTGCTAATGACAAAGTACTGCTTTGTTGTTTCAAAGTTATTCTACAGAATAAGTTTATCAAAGCAGCAGCAGAATAAAACCAGAATCTCTCCCTGGACAGCATCTGCTGCACCTTTCAAGAGCATCAGAAGATGTTTTCCATACGGAGTGGCATCGAGCACAAATCCCCAGCAGTTTTCCTACCTTTTTTTCAGTCTCTTCCATCTCATCCTTGACTCTCTTGACCCTTTTTCCTATTACTTGAGCTCGATTGCGGCCAAATGCAATTTTTTTTTTCCAGGTGTAGTAATATTCAACACACTGGGACACACTCTTACTCTGAATCTATTGTGAGAGAAACAGAAGCAATCTATAATGGAAATACTGTAGTAAAATATTTAAGGCACAGACACACAACAAATCTATCTAGCACAGTTTGTCCTTCCCCTGTTCTATCCAGTTATCGCACTGCAACGTGCCATGGAAGCTCCAGCATATGGACAGGTGAGATCAGACAGAAAACAAACTTTCCTCTTCTGAACAGGCTGTAAACAAGTGCTGGAAGGGCAGAACTGTACGTTTCACACAGGCAGTCAGCATAATGTTTCATTATTATTTTAGTATCTCCGGTATTTTGTACCAGAGATACTAAATATTCTGTTGTAATGATACATTAGGGCAAATAATGTCTTGTACTGGTGTCTTTTTAGCATTAAGAAGCAAACACTAGGTTTCAGAGAACAGGATTCCAACACACAATTCAAAATACGACTTTCTGGGTTAAAACTGTCAACACGTCGGTCTAATGGCTTTACCTTCTTCTGTATCAGGTGAAAATCCTTCTTGTGTACAGAAAAAGCCTTTTTAAACAACTCCTTCTCAAGAGGTGTCCAAGTATCTGAACCTGGTAATAAAGAGCAACATGCAAATTATTTGATCACTCGCAGCCTAACGGAAATCAGCACAATTTATTATTCACATATTGACATCTCTCCTCCTTCCGAAAGCAATTACCAAACGCATAAGTGAATTCGTTAGCAACAGTAGTTATTACTGCCAGCAGATAAGCCCTGCATGCTGTGAAGCCCGGGCACAACTGAAAGGAAGAGCGTATGGCAATGAGTATTTGGCATTACCACATTTCAGCGTGCTGCTTCCGTTGGGCGTCACTGCAGGGCAGTGCACGCTAAAGCAGCGGGCTGAAACACAAGAACAAGGCATTCCCCATGTAAAAAAGCACCGTAAACAGTTTAAAACTGAAGCGCTTTGCTACCACTTTCCCCACCCCAAAGAACACAAATCATTGTTCACACATTTTTTTTAAATAAATTCCTTAGATCAGAATACAGAAAGGCAACTGCAGTATCTATCAGCATTCCAGCTGAAGGAACAAGCTCTACTTCCAGTTTACCTGTGTAATGATAATTAGCCAGAGGATGGGATTCAGATTTCTGAGGCCCACCCGAAAGCAGCATCTCCAGAGCCTCCTGCAAGATTTCATGTAAAAAGACATTAGATTCCCCCCCATGAAGGGCAAAAAGATAAACTCCTGCTTTCGGCTATTTTGCTACTTCAGTGAATCAATCCACTGTAGGAAGATTTTGCTCATACTGGTCAAAGCTTAGCAACAGCACTTTGGGATTGCCTCAGCCCACTGAAGTTTATGGAAATATTTCCTCAATCCACACCAAAGTGTTTTAAGAAAACGGAACCTCAGGAGATCTCTGGGGACCAAGCTATGGGGCCCCACCTGCCACCACCTACAGGAAAAGATTTCCCTCTGCTGGAATCGTTTTCAGCTTGTCCCTGCTGCAGCAGGCGTGCTCATAGAGCCTCCTTGTGGAGACACGGCATACACTGAGTCCTCTGCTGTATTTGGGTGTTGTTAAATCCCTTCTTCAAAGGACACTGAGCAAAGTAGACCTACTTGGGGCTTAGTCAGGACCAGGCTGGAGGCGCTTGCCCAGCAAGGAGCGCCTAGGGCTGTTGCAGTTCTCAAGCACAGAATGCTTATCTAGAGCAGACCTCGGGTTTTTACCTACATGGCAATTCCTTCACTCCTAGCATTTGGGGTAGTAATACTTATATTCTCCAAATCGCCACATAATTTACAAGAGAGAAAACAAGATCTTATTTATACACCAGGACAGGGTCTGCAGTCCCAAGGCATGTTAATGCAGACTGTGGCAACGGGCAGCACACAAGAACTCTGCACGTTTAACAAAGAGATCAGACTCCAGCCTGCGGAATAGAAAACTCAGAGCAACTCCCAGCTCACGCCAGTGGCAAAGGCTGTCCTAGTCTGTTATTAATTATGGCCCAATAGCTGCTTCTTACCATAACGTTGCCTTGTGCTTCATGCAGGCAATGCAAGGCTAGCTCTAGGTTCGTTCCTCCCCCCGGCATGACACTGGAGCAGGCCAAGTTGAGCAGTTCTGTTACTACAAATGCAATGAAAACCAACAGGAAGTCAGCTTCTGTCAAGGAAAGAGAAAAGATACGATACAAGACAGAGGGAAAACAGAACAAGTGCAATAGACAGACTGGAGACCGAGAAAAGACATGGGAAGAAGTCAGGTGTCGCAACTACCCAGGTATCACTGAGCTTTGGGACCGATAACTCCAGAGACAAACCTCCCCTCTTCTAAGGTCACTGCAGATGAGGTGGGACAGCTACAAACACCCCTGGCCATTTTGTATGGAAAATGCTACTGAGAGCGTAACAGCTATTATTTGTTCACTTTTCTACCAGAACTGAGCAATCTCCTTCCCTCTAATGCAACCGCATGTGAAGGTGGTCAAGAAAAGATGGGAGATAACCTGAACATACAAAAAGCTGCTGTGAAAACACGGACTTTTTGAACCCTTGTATCTCGGGGGTGGCCTTGAAAAAAAAGCATTAAAGAAACCTCTGTCCTGTGTTTCCAGGTTAGTTGCGATGTCTCCCCAGGGCTTCCACACCAACGATGCTGCCTCTTCATTCTCTTCCAAATCCGATCTATCGCGGAGGTTTGGCACCTCTGCCTGAAATTGACTTCCAACGTTGATGCGTCTAAAGTCATAAGAAAGAGGAGGGGAGGAAGGCAAGTTGCGAACAGATACATCACGATAGCATGCAGCACTACCAATACACACGCTTATCGATACACATACGCTTAGGAAGAGGGGGTATGGGGTGAGCAAGGCTCAGCTGTAATAAATATGGTATGCATACAACACACATTTCCCAGCAAAGCATTACTAGCTCTCCTCCTCTAACAACTTTCAGAGCCACTACTTAGCACTAACTGCATCACCACACCACCCGTGGAATCCTTCTGTCTCCAATCAATCAAGAAAGTTTGTTCTCTCTCCCTCAAAACCTGACAAAATTTGTCAGGTTCACTCTGAGACTCATGACGAGCAGCAAAGCAGAGAGAAATGTGCAACCATGGAGAAAAAAGAATGTTTGAACATCACGTAGAATGTTGGGGGCAGGCACCTTTATGACATCAGCCTAACCTGTATTTCACTGCGACAGCACTGAGCATTTTGTTGCAACTTCATTCTGGCCAGCACGTGGTATCACCCGGCCAAAACCCACTATTAATCTCACCAGCGACGCAGGACAGCGAGAGAATTGGCCAAGCAATAGGATTGTGGGAAGGAGGTCAATGTCAACTTCGAAGGCCTGTATGGCCCATGCGCTTGAACCAACCACACACTGACTCCTAAACTGACACTCCCTCATCCCCCATTTTCAAAATGTTTGTCGTTATTCTAATTGCTATGCCATAACTCACGGCTGAATGCTGATTTTTGTGTTGTCCTTCATCAGACAAAATCCAAAGTCCCTGTCCATTCTGCCTGAAAGATACAAAAAAATGCTCAAGATAAAAACCATCCTGCCGAGACCATCCTTTAGCCTTCCTTCACATCCTCACCATCACAAACCACTAACTATTCTCTCAGAATTCCCCTCACTTCAGTGAAATTTCTCACTTTTTGACTTGGAAGCTCTCTAGAAACAGCATCCGGGTATGCTTTCACAGCTGACCACGGGTCAGAAGTCAGCCACACAGGGATTGAGCAGTTCTGTATTTTTTAATAAGTGAAAGCCAGTATCAGAGCAAAACCCTGGTAGGCTGTTGACATCTCCTCTTCCACAACCAGAATAACAAAGTAGAAGTTACAAACTTCTGTTTTTTTTAAAGCCTCCTTTGGAAGGCATGAGCAGAGCCGGGGCCTGTCCATATTTGTCAGCACAGCTCCGTAACTCAGCTGCGGTCTCTGAATAACTACAGATGACAAACCATCAAGCAGAAGCCGAACCCAGAGGAAAACTGCTTTCACTGGGCTGCTGCCTTTGCCACACAGGTGCCCACCACCCTAGCTTCTTCTGCAGTTTTACGACAGCAACTGTTCTGGTGTAACCACTACGTATTTTTAATTAAGATAAATTTTTACCACAAACTGGTACAATAAAATCATGTCATCAGTTTACGAGTAACTTAAACTGCTACATGTAAATGTCCGTACTTCCACTGGCCTGCGTATGATGCAGTAATTTATCATACAGGAAGGTGGATACCATTTGAATTTATAACCCATCTTGAAGAAAAGGACTGTGGGTCAATTTTCTCTTTCTGTAGTCTGTACAATAGTCTGCTGGATTCCTTTCCAGTTCCATGATCTGTTGAGTGCAGACATTAGGATTTTATTACCTAAACCAGCACTGAACAGCTGGTTGGGATCACCGCTAGCAGAGGAAGAGCAGCAAGTGCTGAAATAGAGGCCTGATCCTTCCCGCATGGGGCTGAGCATCGGAGGCGGCGTGTAAGGAGAGGACTGGAACAAGTCTCTCAGGAGATGATCCACCAGGAACACGGGTGAACGAAGGTTACTCTGGTAACACCCTCCCACCCCCGGCTGGTCTTCAGGGACTGGCAGAGGTGGGATAAAAAGCGATTTTGGCCGCATTTGCCTCTTTCTCTTTTTCTGGTGCAAGCTTTCCTTGAGGTCCTTCCCATCTGGGCTTTCCTTTTCAGTAACCTGGACAAACAATTCCAAACAAACCATCAAATCCCTGTTTATCACAGAAGAGAAGGGGAACAAGTTCAAGGCACATGAAAAACATATAGAAGAAAGTTTGAAGTTGCATAGGATTTTTATCTGGTTTTCCTCTAGACTGTCTGTGTCATGACTTATTATTCTGAGCACCATAATGAACACCAAATTCCAAAACTTGTGTGCAGACTGCAGTCAGAGGACCCTCTGCTCTAGTCCTTACTCATGTATATGGCTCTGGGGAAGCCAGACACACTCATGAGAACAAGACCTGTTAAAAAGAACCCTCCACAAGTTTTTTTATAGTCAGAGAGAGTGCTGAAAGGAAAAAAAGTAAGTTCTGAAATCATCTTGAAATTCTTTAAATTGCCTAGTAAAATTCCAAGGATTTTCCTAGGTTTTAATACCAAGCGTCTGTCCTGCATCATACTGTTAATACTTCCCATGTCATCTTTTATTTTAATGCAACTCAAGGTGATTAACGGGTTACATATTTCCAGGAAATTACTCAGACGGACCTTGGAACCTTCACCAAGTCCATTACTGTAGTAATTACCACCAAGTCCATTACTGCAGCATTATTTGAATAGAATTTGGGGGATTTATAGGAGCCATCACCCTAAGCTGCTGGCTAAGCCAGTGAGACTCGCACACTGGTGACCAGTTGCTCAAGGAAGCGACTCCAGCAAAGTCAGCTAACTGAGGTGTTTTTGCTAATTCATTAAAATGCTTGAGGAATGCAGTCACCACCCACCTTGTTCCCTGCTTGCAAGTTCACAGCCATCACTGGTACAGAGACAGGAATCACCAGAGGAGCCACTGTTAGGTCCTCTAAAGGCATCTCAGGTTTTGAGGGACAGTTTCCATCTCCTGCTGCCTCGAGTGACAGTTTCTGAGCATTTACGTCTCCCGCATCACACACCTTACGGCAAACACAAACAAGAGTATGAGGTGTATCTTCTGGCATTGACCATCTGAGGACGTCAAAGTGCTTTGCAAACTATTCTTTCAAGTCACTTCTGATCCTTTTCTCCCTTACATAAAATAATGATGATGATAACAAGAGCTACTACGCTGAGTAAGTTTCTCTAAGCACAACATAATTCAGTGAGAGCCCAGAACAGGAGTCCTTATCACACCAATCCCATATTCTTGCTTTTACAAAACTGAGCTCCCAAATTCACACTATCAGCTAGAATAGTCAGGCTTACATTTTTTCACTCACGCTTCACAGCTGTGGAGTACGAAACTTTGCTGGAAATAGCTGCAGCTTTCAAAACAGCACAATTATTCGAGAACATCCACTACGTAACAGCCACCCGAAGGGCTTCAACAGCACCATGATTCTGGATCCCACTCCTACAGTGATCTGAATTTTCAGGACAAAGGTTCAGTTGGCTCCACAGCTTTTATCTCCATACACTACAGGCAGGTTTTAAAGAATCCTCATGACCTTAATTCAAATTCCTGTTAAATAAGCAGCACTGAAGGATTCCGTTTCTCCTTACCTGCTGTTCTTCCTTCCTTTGTGGTAAATGCCATTGTTCACTATGAAAACACCTATGGCTCTCCAGACCATTCTCAGTATGGAACAGCTGACCGCAGTTCTTGTGGAGAAAGCCACTTTCGCAGCTGCTGCCGTCAGCAGGAGCAGCACCGGTCTTATTGCTAAGTGAAAAATCAAGATAAAGGGATGGAAAATTAACATTATAAAGTTGAACCACTTAAAAAAAAAATTTAATCACTATCAATGTTAGATCCACGCTCGCATTTCCTGCCGTAGAGCTCATTTCATGTCTAGTTGGGAAATCTCTGCAGCTCATTTAGCAGCAAAAGATGTTAACTAGAGAAAAATCCCCAGTGGGACATCAATCACCAGCATTATAACGATACAGCTTTAAAAAAGAGATGCGGTTAAGATACCTTCTCTTTTGAGCAGCTACATGAATTGTACCTATTACCACATACGTACAAATGCTATTTTCAAAGTTATATACATTGCTTTTTAACTGTGACACCAAAAAAGAATGACCTGCATTAAAAACTCCAGAAGCATTTTCTTTCAATACCATGCATTTCATGCACCATGGCATTTCTGAAAGATCCGCTTTTGTGAATGGAAAAATGTATCATTTGTGGATAACTCCCCCTTGTGAATTCAGCGTTTGGGAAGGATGACGTTGGAAGTCCTGCAGACCCATTTCTCTATCCACATGATGAAGACAGCAAACGAAGTTAAAGCTTCCCAGCACACCATACTTACTGTCTGGCCATTCCTATAGCCCGGCTAATCCTCAGAACCTCTTCCAACACAGAAACGGAGGACCAGGCAGACCACCAAGGCTGGCTGGAGCAGGTAATTGTCTTCACGTGGCTCACCAGGCACCACAACTTCCATTTGTTGCCAAAGAACGATGAAATTCTTCTTTCTTAATGAGACAGCAGCTCCCTTACCTGTGACAGTTAGCAACACTGCAGGCAAGGCACCTCTTCCGAGGCTGCGTGGGGACTGCTGCTCACAAGGACGTGGATTATAAAAAGCCCTTTTTTTCCAGGGAACCACTTGCCTTCTCATTTAGTAAATGGCAAGCTATTGAGGCTGGGCAGTAAGGTGGCAGAGCCACAATTTGCTTACAGAGAAAATACCACAGGTGTGCAATCCATGCACCAAAGGAAAGCGGCAACTACCAAAGAAGAGGGAAGTATGTGAATTTTCTTCAGCAAAGAGAACTGAGTCACAAACTCACTCTAAAAAATAATTAATCATAAAGTTAGCTAATCACTTTTAAAAACTAAATTCAGGGCCTGCCTCCATGATTACAATGCAATAATACTCTTTACAGGCAGACTACGCTCCAGGAATGAGATTGAGAGTGAAGCCCATACCCCACCAATCACCTGGAAACCCTTCGACAAGGTGAATCCTTTAACATTATCCCACATTTCCGTTTCTTTACTTCCATGGTGAACTTTTGGTCTTTTATCGTTGTAATGTGTGAAAAGAACAAGGCCGGTCATTCCTTATTACACCCTTAAACAGTCTGCAACGTTTCACTCAGGTTACCTCTCTGTCACACTTCAGTCACGGCACGATTTTTACAATCGAGAGTTAGAAATTAGGTTGAGAGTCTTGTGGTTCTCATTTAAACATCTATTAATTAGCACAATCTAAAGGTAGCCAAATGAAAAGGCTACGTTAAATCTCAACCCCGAGGGAAATGCGCCTGACTAGGTGCTAAAAGCGCTCCAGAAAACAAACGCCACCCTCAACACTTTAGTGCAACCTGCTTACCACCCAGCTGGCAAGTTTTCTTCCTTTGCTGCGTTAGCGAGTCTGTAAATATTTCCACCCTGCAGGTAAAGAAACAATAATCAAAAGCAGATGTTATTCTGCCTGCAAGCAAAGCTTTAAAATACAGTCATTCCACCTTCAAAAAAAATAAAAGGAACATCTGAACTGTTTTCTCCATGAAAATAATGCTTTGCACTTGCACAGCAAAGCAATGCTTATTAACCAATCCCATAAATCTTTGCAGTCATTAATAAATACTCCTCATAACACTTAGATACATGCGTCCACATGGCAAGCACACATGCAAATAGGAATCCCCGTTTACACAGTGTGGCTATCAAACTGCATTATTTCCACCACAAGCTGCACGCAGCAAGTGGGGGGGGCACGCTCCGATTCCTCAGCCATCCATGGTTCCTGCACCACATGCCCAGCTCCAGAGATGCAGGGAGGGCTGGAGCACCCCGATCTCCGGCTGCCGCGGGCATCAGCTCTGCTAACACCACACTGCTGGGTCAACACCAGGAGCACTGGAGCAGGACGGGGATTTGCTCATACCCCGTGTATCATCCAGGCTCCCCAAAATCTCCTGGAGTTAGAGGAAAGCAAATCTAAGACTCCCCTGAGCCCTTGGATTTCTCACCTTGACTGCTTAAGTAACACCTGGGGCACAGAGAGCCTTTGTAAGTAGTCAGAAAGGGAACACGAGCAGCACAGAACAGGTTTAACCTCAGTGCGTTCCAAGTTCCCCGTCCTGAGGGCTGCCAGTCCCCTTGGCCTAACGCACAAGGCAGCAGCAACCCCCTCGGGACAGGACAAGACATGCATGTAAGCCTGACATGCCACTAACAACGAAAAAGCACTTAAACCAACCCCAAACTTTGGAGATATTTAGTCCCCAGCACAGCCGCAGCACGTTTATCCGTAACACAAGAGCCTCCACATCTACCCTCAACTAACATATTTTGACTTTGACCTCCAGGGACGGATCTCTAAAGGTAAGAAGTTCGTTTAGGTTGACCTCCCTGCCCTCCTGCAGGCAAAGAGACACCAATTATTTCCACTGGAGAAAGCGGTTCCCCTTCCACAGGCACGGAGCTCGCTGAATGTTCAGGCATTCACAGCTTTTTATTATCACTGGCCTGTGCGCAAGCTTGACCAAGAAGCCAGGTGAAAGGCTATGCATCACATTACTAAATATCCCAAGCCCCGATCTTGTTAAATTATTTCTAAACCTTTGGCACTGGATTAATTAGTGTTTTCAGAGTGCTCTGGATGTGTCAAGTGCCATGTAAGCACTAAGTACTGTTACTGGTGAATCTAGAGCTGTCAACACTAATAAAAAGCACTTATAGGAGCACAGGAAGACAGTAAACGGCTCTGAGATGTGAACTCGAGTAACAGGCGGCTAAATGTGAAGAAAAAGCACGCCGACGTACTTGAATCCTGTTGAAAATGGTCAGCCGGCGCGTCCCACTGGCCGCAGGAGCCGAAGAGAAGGACGCCATGGCCACCTGACTCGGAGGAGCTGCGCCGCTCAGCCCCGATGTCAGCTTCTCTCTGCGGATGGCAGGCAGACGCCAAGACCAGGCAGCACCCACTGGCGGCTTCCCACCTGTCTCTGCGCTACCATCTTTACTCTTCTCTTTAAGTGCAGAAGCCTTGTTTTCTAGCTGATTCGACCTCCCAGAAGAGTGGCTTCCTGCCGTGCTTCCAGGCACCACATACTGGGGCTGACTAGGAACAGACGAGTCTCTTAATCCCACATATTCTTTCAAGGGTGCTGGCTGCAGTCCTTGTTTCTCCCCGCCTGACAAAATGCCCTGGAACTGGGGGATGGCCTTTTGGAGGTACGTGGAAGGCCCCTCGTACTCCATCGGCTGCGGAAGCTGGGGAGCCAAGACGGGCGGCTGCTGCCGAAACCCGGCTTGGAGGGGGTTTGCTGCCGAGTGCTCAGCCTCAGGAGGGCGAGACAGGACCTGCTGAGACTTGGGGGTCACCTGAAAGAAGTGCTGCTGCACCTGCAGTGGCTCTGGGCACGCAGCAGGTTCCTGGGCTTTCGAGAAGAGCTGTCCGGTCTTGCTCTGCAGAGCGCTGCACTTCTGAACCTCTGGAAAACTCAACTCCCTGGCATTCTCCCACGGGTGGGAGTTGTGGGTTTTCGCCAACTGAAAGGCTTCCTCAAAACAAGGGAGGGCTGACTTGCTCGGCACATCCTCTTCAGCTTTAAAAGGCGCAATGGGGAAAGACAAAGCATCCGAACACTCGTACGCAGCTGAGAACGTGCAGGAAGGTCCAGCTAACTCCTCTGAAATACCCTGCACTGCAACAGGTGACTTGCGAGCGAGGCAGATGTTATTCCTTTTGGGTTCAGCGCAAACCGGCACGTTTCTTATCCACTGAAAGTTACTGCTCAACTGGTTTGCAGGCAGCTTCTGCCCTCTGAACACAGGAAAACAAGGCAGGGTGCTGCTGGGACAACACTGCAGCCCCGCAGGCTCTGAGGGGAGCTGGGCTTCTGAAATAAAAGACCTACTGGTCAGATTGGTAACTACATTCTTGCCCGGCGCAATCATGGAGACGTTGCCAGGATTTATTACGGCACAGATGTTGGAAGAAGCGGCACTCTGTTGGCACGAGAGGCGATCCTTCGATATATTGTCACCCGCAGCCTCCGAATATCCACTGCTGTTAGATGCAAGGCAAGAGGCCTGGCTGGCTGGGGAGGAATCTGGGAAGGCAGCAACCGCGTGCTCTGCAGAGGGCAAGGCAGCCAAGGGAAGCTTCTGATTTGCAAAGCTGTTGACAGCACACCTCAGCAGGTCTCTTTTGGGTGGGAAAGAGCCTGACTCGGAGCGTGCAGTCAGTCCATCCACCGATTTCCCGCTGCCTTGGATATACGGACTGGGAAGAAGTGGGGATTGCTCCCTGGCACCCTCCTTAGGAGGCTGCTTCAAGCCGCACAAGCTGTGCTGCAGTTGGTAATGCCGGCGCAGCGAACGGTGATCACAGTAACTCTTATTGCAGTCTCGTTCCAAGCACACAAAAGGTTTTATTTTCTGATGCGTCAACATGTGCCCGCTCCTGCAGGGATCAAGAGAAGAAAACATTGCGTATTAGCACTCCCAACTGAAAAAGGAAGTCATTTTGCACTGAGCTACTCTTGAGTAGCTCTTGCACTCCTTTTACTTAGTATTGTTCTACTCAAGGCAGGACCTAAATCAAAGCAGAATTTGGCCTCTATTCAGAAAAGGTTCACTTAAGTGCCCTCCAACTGCTCTTCCCACTGGGCCATGGAAGAATCCTGCTTGCTCTATCGCCATTGCTGGCGTTTCTTTCTGGAAACACTCTGAAATTCTCCCCAAATGCAGGAGGATCTCTCCAGCCTATCGGCCCCCCATGCTCAGCAAGGATGAAGCAAATCAGAACACAGTTCAAAAGGGATCTCAGCCCAAGCTCTACCTGCGAGTGCGCACAGCAATGCCAGTCAGCACAAGCTAAAGGCTGGTGACAATTCTCTTTTGTTTTAGAGTAGAAAACGACAGTCGAAATCAGGAAAGAGACAGAAAAAATTAGGCAGGCAGGTTACCTAAACCAACGGGAAACCAACTGTAAAACTGCAGACTGTTACTTCATAAAGGCACATTTTAGGACAGAATTTGCTGGCAACCGCTCTGGTCTGACACAAAGCAAAATGGTGTTTTACTTAGCCCCAGAGTACCACCGCCAAAAATGGGACCTACGATAACCAGCTGGTGTTTTGAGAGCTTTCCAGGATTAGTAACAAAAGCTTTACAGCACCGGGAAGCATAGGATTCCAGGCAGCGGTTGCATCTATAAGCAATCTTTTGCAAGAGTTCCTAAAGCAGTGGCTGCCAAAAATTGGAAGTTGCCTCTCCAGTACAAACACCTTCCACACAATTTCCCCCATGCCAGTCATCAGACAAGAAAAAAAAAAAAAAAAAAAAAAGACTAGCTGCTATTGTAGGGCTCAGTATTACAGATTTTTCTGCAGCTGGGCAGAAATACACACTTCGGGGGCTTTTCCTGCACCAGCCCACTCTGGAAAACCCAAAGCTAATTTGCATCTGCTAGGGAAGTCGTTTTGTGACCTAACTTCACAGCATTTGCTAGCCTGAAAACATGACAAAGACTAACAAGCACCGTAACTTCTGAGATTGGAAAATAAAATACTGCAGAAGCCAATCTTATTTACATTTGGTAAACAAGGCCACATTTTTAACAGCGAATGCCTACGTACAGGTGGTCCGGCCGTTTAAAGGCTTTGCTGCAGATGGTACAGACGTGTTCCCGTTTCTGGCTGTGAGTCAGGCAGTGTTTGCTGAGAGCGCTGGCACTGCTGAACACCTTCCCGCAGTGGCTGCAGCCCGGCAGCGAGGTCTGAGGAGAGCCGAGGGGACGCTTTCCTCTCCTTGCAGGTCTGCCTCCTCCTCCAGGCTCCTCTGGTGCCGTCAGCGTGGGAAGCCCCGGCTCTGAAGGGAGGGAGAAAGCGATATCCTCAGGTTACTCTTGCGATGACATGCTTCTCACTTAGTACTAATAAATGTGTCTCTTTCCAAAACGCTTCTGCTAGAGAGCTCCAGCCCGTGGGTTTTGATGACTGAATATCCACAGAAAAACGAGTAGGGAAGTCCCACAAACCTGCTCCACCTCTTATGAATTGCATCTCTGGAGCTACAAACACCTAAACCCATGTCCCACCCTCACACAGGTTACACCATTTGCCATTTTGACCATCGTTGTAACTAACTTTACCATTTTCCCCTCTTTCTTGGGAAAAGAGGGAGGGAATGAGACAACTCCAAACCCCTTTGTTCAAGGTATTTTATCTACAGCAATTTGACTAGGTGATAACCCAGGCATTTCCTGCTGGATTGGACTTTGGGAGACAATTCAAGGTTCCCTACCCACAGAATGAACCATTAGGACCTGTTATTAACTGGCAAATCAGTAGAAATGCAGGTCTCAATTGTTAGGAGAAAGTCTCATTTTCTCCTAGTGCTGCTAGTTACAAATTTTCACTTGCTTTGTTTTCAAGCTACCCAAACAGGGCGTGCTTTTATATACATTAGCAATTAAGTTATCCATACCCTCTAGAAGAGCGTTTTACTAAAGGCAGACGTAGAAAAATCCCATTCTGCTTAATCCATTTCACAGAGACTTTGAAATGCGAAAAGAATTAACCAGCATGTCTCTTCTCCGCTTCAGGGAAAGCCAGTAATATAGATGTTTGCAACATATTTAGCAAATCTATCATTTTAATGCCTTCGCATTTTCCATTTCCAGCTGGAGGGCAGGTTGCAAGGACTCTTGAAAAATCCCCCAAAACAAACATATTCCTGTCTAGGGTATAATTTTACGAAAATAGGACAGAACTGAAATTCCTGTGAAAGAAAGGCGTTATAAGTGTTATATCATCTTCTACAGCCTTATGAATCTGAACGCTGTTTTACAGGTAAAAGGCAACAAGAAACACTTTCGAAGTGCTTAAACTACAAGAACCTAGAACTGATTAAAAAAAACCCGCATGTATCCACCTCTTTACCCCAAAGATCTTTCCACATCATGGACTCCACCACCTATATAAAGTTACTAAATATCTCCAGCTGCTTCGATCCATAAGACACCCTTCAAAAGAACAGAGAACACTCACCGTGCTGCAAGGGCTGCGAGTGGGCCTCATCGAGGAGCTGAACAGAGGCGCAGTCCTTCACCGGATACAGAGAGAGCACGTTCAAGTTGGCCTCCAGAATGTGGCTGGCCGCATCCATGGCCGGAAGGTCAGGCACCACGTCCAAGCCGCTCAGCCCCACATACGTCATGTCTTTTGCATTTAGGCACAAATCATGGTTGAGAGCCTCGCTACAGACCAGCCCCTGGCTTTCAGAAAATCCAGGGAGATGCATCTCCAAATGAACAGCATTCTCATTGCCGAAGCGGTACTGGTCCATGCCTGCTGCTGAATTCACGGCCAGTTAAAGGTGGACTCCTTTCCACCTAGAGCAAAACTTGAGGGTGTGAGGACAAGCCTCCTGAACAAAATGTAAAAAGGGAAAGTTAAATAAGATTCGATGTTACTCACCAAACCCTAACCAGTACCGCAACTGGCCCTGTATCAACCATATCTTATCGAAGAAGAAAACAGAAGTATCCTTATTCCCGCTGCAAACACAAGGCACGCCCCTGCTGTCTGAAGCAGAGGAGGGCTGCTGAGACCCTGCAGGCAGGTTTGGAGGGCTGGGGAGACAAGTGGTTCTTATAAAAAGCTGCACTGAGAAAAAGGGTTGAAGTGTTTCCCCTATCCTGGAACAGGCTGAGGGGCTGCAACAGGGCTGAGGTGCAGAAAGAAGGCAGGAAGGAGGGAAAGGCTGCCCCTGGAGTAGAGTGGGGTTGGGGGTGAGAGGGGCTTTCCCCGAGGGAAAAACTCCTCCCAGCCTTGCAGGAGGCTGTGGGGCCACCCTAGGGCTGGAGGTGGTGAGGGGGCTCTCCCTGAGGGAAACGCTGCTCCCAGCCTTGCAGGAGGCTGCAAAGGGCCAGAGCTTGGGGTGAGGGGGGTCTTTCCCTGAGGGAAACGCTGCTCCCAGCCTTGCAGGAGGCTGCAAAGGGCCAGAGCTTGGGGTGAGGGGGATCTTTCCCTGTGGGAAACGCTGCTCCCGAGGCTACAGAGGACCAGAGCTTGGGGTGAGGGCGGGCTCTCCCTGAGGAGAGCAGAGTGGGGAGGAGGGAGGCGAGAGCTGCCCCAGGGCCGGGGCTTCTCTTCGTGGGGAAGGGGGGGGGGGGCTCCAGCCGCCCGTGTGAGGCTGCCTGGGAGCCTGAGGAGAAGATGATGGAGGAAGATGATGATGGAGGAGGAGGAGATGTCCCTCACCAGTGCCGCCACCGCCGCCTCCCCTGTCGCCTCACAGCCCCTGCCTTTCCCGCCCGCCACCGCCGCACGCGCACCCGCCCACCGCGCCTCGTGGCACCGCCCCGCCTTCGTCCCTGGGCGGCTGCGCGCGGCGTCACGTGGCGGGGGGGGGGGGGGGGGGCTGTGGCGGGAAAAGGCAGGAGGGAGGGAGGGAAGGAGGACGCCATTTTGTTGGAGGGGAGGGGAGGGAGAGGGAAGCCGATCGGGGTGAGGGGAAGGTTGGCGGGGAGAGAGGAGGAAAGCGAAAAGGTGTGTGGAGCGGGGAGCTGGCGGGCTGTGGGAGTGAGCTTGTGAGGGGGGAATAAGGGGAATGGGTGTTAGTGTGTGGGGGAGAGGTGAAGGAGAGGAGGCTTGAAGGGATGTGAGGTGTCTGGGGGGGAGGTGGCCAGAGGGAGGTGAGTGGGGAGGGTTGTGTGTGAAATAAAGATAGAAAGATGGTAAAGGGGAGGCTTGGATAGGAAGTAGGGGGATAGGGTTGTGGTGGGCATGGAGGGAGGTGTGCAGGAGGGCTTGGGGAAGGGACTGGAAGCGTGAGTTACAGGGCAAAACTCAGAAAGAAAAAGCATAGGAAGGGGCTAATCTCAGTATACGGTTTTAGCGAAGCATCAAGCAAAGAACGACCAAATGTTCCTCTCGTCTGGGAATTTTGCAGGCTGGCTTTGGGTAGAGTATTTATCTAACTTGCTTTTTCCCATGTGAAATGGGAATACTGCTTCAGGGGATAGCTTTTACCTCTCAAGAACTGAGAAACCTTCTGTTCAAAGTGACAAAAGGTAGGGTGTTGCAGCTTATCCAGATTTCTTTAAGTACCACCTCCAACCTGTTTTCAGTACCTTCTTTCTCTTTTTTTTTTCCCCACCACTATTTATTTCTTTAATGTTACGATTTTAAGGAAATTGCTGAGGTTAATTTTAGCAGGACATCCTTCTGTCCCAGGATGAGTGTTGGGCTATTCCTGCATCCTTAACTGTAATAATGTTTTCACTGTATTAGTGAGAAAGCTCTATTACTGGTGTTATGGTCTTGGTCTGGCTGATGAAGCAGCTGTTGGGAGCCACCTGGATCCTAGAAAGGCAATTGGGGAGAAGTGGGAGGGGGAAAAAAAATATCACCTGAAAGTAACTAAACTATGTTTTTTTAAATTGGAAAGGTGTTGCAGCAACTCCTGCTGCTGCAGTCTAGTGGTTAAAGCAGGAATCACCTGCAAGGAGATGAACAAATCTTGGAGTGTTCGGGTATTATTACACAAAAATGGTACGTAATTCTGTTAGTCATCAGCTGTATATTTTAAGCAAACCTAAAAATCGTAGCGTTTGGGGGTTTCATTTGTTACTATTCTGCTATCCCAAGTTCCTCTCTGGAGTGAGTGTTCATGTCCACGTGGGTATCGTACTAATTAATTAGTGTGCTGCGTTATACGGCTGACACTTTATTTCTTAAGGAGAGGGTTTTTACCTAACTTTGGTTGGTGTGAGTGCGGTACCGGTGGGTCATTTTGCTTTGTGGAAGGATTTTTGCCTGTGTTGAAAGGCTGCTGTCCTGGGGAGGGTTTCTGGCCCAGGGGCGTGCTGAGCTGGGGCAAAAACGTGGCTGTTGGGGTCTGTGTGTGACACCCCAGTGCATTGCTGCAGCGCAATTCCTTATGTCTTCCCCTCATCCTTCATCGTATCAGCCATGGTGGAAGTTTTTTTTTTTTGCTGTCTGAGGACCGCTTATTTGGTTGTAAAGTTGCCATTGTGAGAGACAAAAATCTTCCTTATGACAATGTCATTAATGCTTCCCACTTGGAAATCAGCCCTGTGTTTTGCAGGTAGTGTTGATAGCAACATTCTTCCAGGGAAGGAGCATGGCCTGTCCCATGGGTTAGTCACATTATCGCTTATGGTGGCTTTCTGCCAAGTGTGGGTTTTTTGGGTTGGGTTTGGTTTGTTTTTTTTTTTTTTTTAGGCATGGCAGACTCAGCTCAATTTGTTTTGGTGCTCTGGGACTGGAAGAAAAAAAAAACAAAAAAAAAACAAAAAAAGAGGAAATACTGTGTTGCATTGCTTAAATATTTTTTGTAAGCGCTACTAAGGGTGGGATTTGTCTACTTTCCCGCCTCCCTCCTTGATAAAACAGCCTGGAGTCCTGATCCTCTTCCAGCACCGTACCCGGTTGACGGCTCCCGGTGAGGCCCAGCATTCCGGCAGAGCCACAGCGGTGGCGGAGAGCGGCGGTGGACGACGACGTTCGCCTGGGTTGCTGCCGCGCTTCTATAGCGTAATGCACCAAAATAAACCCCTGCGAGGTCCCACCCAGGTACAAATAGAACGTATATCTAATTCAAATCCAGCCAATCCAGGGGTATAAACAAAGCCCCAAGCCCGGCCTCTCACAGATTAATTACTCGCACTGGTCAATCACATTTAACCCGCCTAATCAGGGCGCGGGCAAGGCGCCTGGCCCTGCCTACCCCTGCCTGCACCTCACCAATCGTGAGCAGAACCTCCTCGCCGGCTCAACCAGTTTGTAACTGGGATGTCGAGGACCCTGGGCTGGGCCGGGTGTTGGGCTGCCCGGGCGCGCCGGGCCAGCGCTGTTTGGGGCTTTATCCCAACAAAAATCCAGCCTAAAACTGGCAAATGTAGGGTTGGGTTTTTTTTTCCCAGCTTGCCGTGAGCAGGAAGCAGTTTTTAAGCATTGCCTTTCAAGACTGATGCTTGTTAAATAGGATTTTCTTCTTTACAACTGAATATATATAAAGAAATGCTCTGTAGTGTTTAACTAAGTGTTAAATCCCTGACGTGCTGCTTCCAAATGCCCCTCTGTCTGCTTCACTCTGGACCTGTGACTGAAAACGCAGGATCAGACCCTCAGCAGCCAGGCCTGTGACCATTAAGTAACGAGGAGCGCATCTATTGCAGGCAAACCCGCTCCTCCCTTTCTGGTTTTATTCCAAGTCTTTTCAGTCTTCATCCAGGACTTAGGAATTAGCTGGAGAAATTTTATTTTATGAAGGCATGATTTACACCAGCAGAACCATAGAATTTTGTTGTTGTTGTTATTTAGAGAGGAAGTTGCTGTTTGACAACATAAATCAGCTCACTTACAGCTCCTGCCTCTCTCCTATTGCTCTGTCAATAACTACTATTGGTGTCCCATGCATGTGTTCTTTGTCCAGGTGATGCAGTCTGGAGCATATTAAAAGTAATTGAGAGTGGTTTATGGGTTTATTTATTTAAAAAAAAAAAAAACAAAAAACAAAACAAAACCCAAAACAAACACCTTAGGCAACCGTAATTAAAAAACTGGGTCCTTGGAACTGCCTGGAGGTTGTGGTGTTTGGGGGGGTTTTCTCTCCCCACCAGCTGTGGCTTTGCTGTAGCGATGCTGGTGCCGAGCTTTCAGCAGAGCATCCTTCTAAAAAGAAAAAAATAAAAAATAGAAAATGGGGTGCGTGCTGGCTCAGGGATTTCTGGCATTTTGATCCAATCGCCAGGTTGTCACCTTCAAGCAGTAAAATTGTGTTTAAAGAACCTTTTTTTTGTTTGTTTGTTTGTTTCCCCAGCGGGGCCCGATCCTGCCGCTGACGAACCGCAGGAGACTGCTTTGACGAGAGGCTGAGCTGCTTTCCCCCCCCCCCCCCCAGACCCCCCAAAAAACGACGTGAAGGGGCGGACACACACACGCCCCCACCCACACCCCCCGAGACCACCTTACCCAGCAGGTAACCCCGCTCCTAGCGGGGCGGGGTGTGGCGGTGAGGGGGGCGTGGCGTATGCAAATGAACTGGACCGGGGAGGGGGGGTGTGGTGGTGGGTTGGGGGGGGGGGGGGACGTTTCGCGTTTATTTTCTCCCGCCCGGCCCGGTGTGCCCCCGCCGCCGATGCCCTCCCCGCCGCCGTCCCGGGGGTTCCTGGTCGGTGGGGCGGCGATCAGGCAGCGCGTTGAACCCCTATGTGTCGGTGCCTGGCGGGGTCCTGCCTCCGGAGCCCGTGCGGGGATGTCTGGGAGACCCCGCGCCGACTGCTGCTCAAACATCACGGTGAGTTTCTTACAATGCAGCAATTTCGCTTTAAATCGCTTAACTCCGCTACCTGCGGCGGACGGCGCGGGGGGGGGCTCACCCCTTTCCCGGGGCACCGGCCCGGCCGTCTCTTCCAATCCTTCCCTGCGCCCCGGCCCCGTCGGCCCCCCCCCCCCCCCCCCACCCCGGCAGCCTCCCGGTGCGGCGGCTGCGGGTCACGTCTCCGGAATACAATGTACCTCCCCAAAAGGAGACGTCGCCCTCCGCACCCCACCACCGCCACCCCCCTACACGTCCACACGCACACCCCGACCACGGCCGAAAAAGAGGGGGCGCTGGCGGCAGCCCCCCCCCCCTCCCCTCCCTCCTTCCCTCCCTCCCTCCCTCCGCCGGTCCCTGCTGCCTCCGGGAAGCGCCCTGCTCCTCCCCACCTCCTCCCGGGCGAGGCGGGGAGCGGGGGGGCTCGGGGAGAGGCCGCCGGTTTGCCTTGCCGTGACTCGGTGTTGCTGTCTCGGTTGCAGAGCTGCCGCTGGCCTGGGTGCCCCCCCTCCCTGCCCGCCGCCCCGGTCCACTCCTCCTCCTCTTCCTCCTCCCGGGGAAGAGTCAGGGATGCCTTCGGATGGGTCTGGAAGCACAGGCAGGGAAGGGAAAACGGAAGGTTTTGCAATGTCAGGATGAAAAACCTCCATCGTTGCGGTCGCGACCAGTGTGAGAGCGAGCCCACGGCTCCGTGAGCCCAGACCGAGTCCTCCCCGGCTCCCTTTCTGGGAACCCCCAAACTTGCGCTCCGGCCTGCTGCTGCGGAGCAGAGTTCGTCCCCTCGGCACCGATTTATTGAGGGGAAAACGCCGTGCGGGGGGATGTTCTGCTGGGAAAAGTCACTACGTGCCTTTTGTTATCAAATGGGTGCCTTATGCTGCGTTACACCTCCCAAGTTTTTCCCCAGTGCATTAAAAATACATTAGCTGAATAAACTACCGTTCGTTGTTCTTCAAATTCTCTTCTAGTTTTCATTTGTCTGCCGCTCGCAGCTGAATTTCAAAATGTATTTACCATTTATATAGTGTTTTGCCTTTGCCTTTTTGCGTGAATGAGTCTGGGCTTGTGGTTTTGGTTTCTGTGGGCTCTGTAGTTTTGTTGATACTCACATACAGCGCAGCGGCTCTCCTTTCAGGGTGGTTTTTCCCTCCGTTTGTTTTTGGTAATTTCATATATCCCGCCTGCCCTCGTTCCTGGTGCCGTTTCAGTCTCTGGATGGCTGGACATGCTGTTCACTGTCGTAACTTTTTTGTTTTGCTGAAGAGAAGTAGTTGAACTGATGCAAGGGGTATTTGACCCAGAGGGAAACTGAGGCATGGGGGGGCTTTGAGGTCTGTCTTTCCCCCTGTCCCCCAAGTTCAGGTGCAGCAGGAGTCAATATCGAGTGTGTACTTGTCCTGTGTGATGGGCTGTGGCCAAAGCGGCACTCTCAGATGGTATTTCTGTGGCTGTGGTACCCCTCAGAGCTGCCTGCACTGTGCCGGGTGTGTGAGGGGCACCCCCTCGGCTGTGCCAGGCTCAGGATGGTTGTTTGACGTAACGATGTCATTTCTGTGCTGTTTCCTCATCCCCTGTGTCTGTATTGACACTTTCTGTTTACATTTGAACACTAAAGTATTTAGCTTTTTTGCTGTCAGTTCTTTGATGCATAAACTAATTGTGCTGCTCTTTGAATAATAATTATTATTATTATTATTCATTTCTAGAGTGAGAGGACGAGGTAATAGGGGCACCTTTACCTTGGTTGTTACCCAACACTGTTTGTTGTTTAAATTCAAAATGATAGACAGGTGAATGATCCCTCTTAAAACACGCCAGCAGCCAGTATTTGACAGTAATGAATCTGTTGATTTTTACAAATGGCATCCTTTATGATCACAACCCACCCCAGCAGCCACTGCGCTCTTTCTCTGAGCTCCTGCTGCTGCCCCAGGTTATAACCCTGACCGATGTGACTATTGGAACTGGTTGGCATTGAGTTGCTGTCTCTCGATTCTTGGTTTCTTCCCTCTTTTTTAGAAAGAGTAGCAGGGGGTGAGGAGGGAGAGCAGCATTCTGGTTCCAAAAAGAGGAGAGGACTTGATCCCTCTTGACTGCGCCTTTGGGGCTGCAGCTCAGGCCCATGTGGCATTTCCATGAATGCTCCTCAGCAGCAGCTGAGGTCCTGCCTTTTGCCAAATACTATTTTGCTGCTTTGGTGCTGATCCACCGCCTTGTGCCAGCTGGGAGCTGGAAGTTCACTGCTTCTCTTTTTCTTGTGAACGGATTTCTTGTAGCAGGCAGCTAGGAATGCTTAGACGAATCGATGCTAAAACATGGTAGCGTCATGAGTTTATCTGGATCTGAATTAAAGTAGCATCCCCTGTCTGAAAGCCAAACATGGTGTTTATTTCAGAGTGCTAATATGTGAAATTTTAGGTGGTGTGCTTGTCTGATCTCTCCTTGTCCCCTGCACACACATACAAAGCCTGGCTAGGATCCCCCGAGTAAGACTATGGAGGCTGAAAGTAAAGTCTGCTGTAAGTGTATATATTTTTTTACGGAGCTGGAGCTTTTCCCTAGAAAACGCAATTTGTACAGATTCACTATTCTGTCTTCCAAAATACTCAGCCATTTAGGTATTGGGGGAGAAATGCAGGGGCCTGAAAGTGCATGATAACTGTTCTCCTCTTTCTCTCCAACAATATATTTGACCAAGTCCTTTCTTCCCATCACTTTAATAAAAACCAGAGGGGAAATCATCTCGAGGGTCCATCGATCTCGAGGGTCCATCATGCATGAAAGAAATACTTTGCACCAGAAAACGTTTTGGTGACAAATAAACATCCTCCGTGCCTGCGAGCTGACGCCTCGCTCCTGCGATATCACCTTCGCCCTGAGACTCCTCGGCTTTACTGGGAATCTCTGTAGATGAAAAGGATTCGCTTCTGCGCCTCACGTTGCAGGGGAAACCCTAAATAATACTGTATCCTGCAGGGATTTAGTCCTTAAATACCTTGTGAAGTCTTTTTTTGAGTAGAAAGAGACTATTTCTGTAAGTCTGGGGGGGAGCATAGAGAAAGTGGCAATGTTTTATGGGGGCTTTATGCCAGTTGTCTTGTGTAACGTGTTTCCCGTTGTGTGGATGAGGGTGGACTTTCAGAGCACTTTCCTCTTTTTCCCCAAGGAAAAAAAACTTGAGGGGAATGGTTTGTGACTCGGCGTTTCTTTCCACTTAGCTTTTCACAATGTGAGAGACTTAATGTGAAATTTAAGTCTCTATAGGAAGGAGAAACATTCAAAATACAGCCTCAAAATCATCGCATTAGCAGAGTAGGATTTTTCTCAGTAGTAGCTAAATTTCATCCTGTAGTAGAGTGGAATTTTTGGTTTAAGAAACAGGCACATTGCTGTCACAGGCATGAGCTGCTCTGTTATGGCACTCTGGCTTTTTACAGGTATTTTGGTGTGGAGCTTGATATTTCTGTATGAGCTGGTGAGCTTTGAGCGTGTGCTCTTCCGCTGTCTTTTTATTTTTATGTTTTATCACCCTTTTTCTGCTATCTCATCAGAATGGATATATTAATGTCAAAACACATAGCTTTAAAATAGGGCTGTTGGCCTGTGAGCGGCATCATATTCAGTCTCGGTCCTGTTTCACTTGCCTTTTCCCTCTGACCATAATTTGGTTACTAAAACAGCGCAGCTGGAAACTTGTCCCTTAATTCCCGGGAGCTTCAGGGAGACGAGCTGTGAGACCACAGCTGGCTAAGAGTTGAGTTTACTGGGACTTCTTGATTAACAGCCCCGTAATGCTAAAAGTTAGCATAGGCTAAGACTAAATGCAGCATCCATCCTCTGCAGGGTTAGAAATGGTTCCAAACCTGCTCACGGAGTTTGAGGCGCAGAGGAGAGGGGATGTTTTGGATGTTTTCTGCCAGAATTCACCAGGAAAATAGCGACACGTGCCAAAAATCTCCTGTGCGAACAGGGCTTGAGCTGTCCCCATGTCAGTAATCTTATTGGTGGTATCGGCAGAGCAAGTGATTGCTATGGAGACTGAGCTATCGTTTCATCTCTTGAGGTGGTCCTTCCAGCCCAGGCCTGTTGGCGAAGCCGAGCGGGGAAAGCTTTTGTTCTTCTTGCCCGTTCCATACCTGCTCAGTAAATAAACGGAGGGCTGCAGCATCCAGAGCTGTCGGACGAGCACCTCTTGCCCATCCTGGCGTAAGCAGACTCCAAAGGTGACTCCTTCACGTTTCCCCTTTTCCCTGCAGCGACGTCTTCCTTTTGCAGAGAGTTCGTTTCCTCGAGTAATCGGGGAATTACGTTTCTGTTCTGATACGGAGCCCAAGGAGTGTTTTCGTAAATCAGCTATGGTGAGACTGCATCTTTCCCTATTTGACAATAAAAGAAGCGACTCCAGGAGCAAATCTTCCCTTCACTTGTTTGTGTGTGACTTGCTCTGCCTGTGTTTGTTAGAAGTTAGTTTGGGCCACAAAAAGCCCCTCTTTGGAGCTGCTGCCCTGGTATCAAAGCAAATGCGTCAGCCTTTGCTTGGCTGTCTGTTAGCGTCCACAGGCTGTCTGTGTGGAAATGTTATTTCTTTGCCTTTTCTCCAGTAATACTCAATGTCTTTACCATTTCTTGAGGAATATTCGATGTCGTCTGTTGGCTGCAAGTTATCTGTGATCAGCCTCGTCTCTAACTTGTGGCAGTGCACCCTTTCGGTATTCCCTGTAGGAGCTTTTTATGGGGAGAGGGAACTGTGGAGCAGGTGGTAGATGACGAGGCCTGTCTCATCAAGATCCTAACGAACTAGACGGAGGTAAGGGTAGCTTTGCTTCTGACACCGAGCCGGGCTCACCTATCTTTGAATACCACTGATAGAAGAAAAGGTTATGTGAGACGGTGTGTGTAGCATCCTGTGCTGCAGCATACGCTCCTGCGCTTGCTCTTAAACCAGGCGAGAGCTTCGCTTCCCACCTACGGGGACTTTCGGCTGTCTGCCTTGCCTCCTGGCCCAGACGCCTGGCCGATGTGCAGAAACCATCGCTGTCTAGATCGTACTGGCACCCCAGCAAACCCCAAAATAACCGTCCGGTTTTATCCTCTTAGCAAAGAAGCGGAAACCGTGACCCAAAATTTCTTAGTCGTGCTTGGGTTTTTACTCCACGTAGCGTGGAGTTGGGATGTGGTTTGGGTCTCCGTTACAGTATGGATTTGTCTTGAATATTGCTATTTGAGAGCTGAAGTATTTCAAAATCCTCAAATGGGGAGTTAAAGCCACGGTTGTGCCAGAGCAATCGCGCGCTCCTGGAGCTGATGGTGGTGTGTTAGTGCAAGCAGGAGCCTTGTCTTCCTCCGTCAGAGCCCTTTTATCCTTCTGACCAGCAGTGACTGGGCAAGGACTTGCCAAAGCTTGAAAAATTCCGTTACCTGTTTCCCGTAGGCCCGAGCTTATTAGGGCGAAAGATACCTTTGCCGTTCCTCGCACTCCCCACGGCTGCGTTCCCCGTGCAGTATAAAAACTGGAGCTTAATAACAGTATGGTGACTGGCTCCAGATGAATACGAAATGACAAGGGCTGCCTCTGTTCAGGGCAGCTCTGTCCCCCTGTGAACTTCCTACCGTTTTTCCTTTGAGCCCTGGTTCCTCTGCCCGCTCCCCCCCCCCGCCCCACCAGCCCTTGCTCCTCGCCTTCTCCAGCAGCAAATTGACCTGATTTTTGTCGTTTTCATTGCTGTCCGGAGAGAACTGAAAATCAGCTGCGAAAACAAGACTCTCCTGTGGCTAATGGGAGCAGCCATGGAGGCTATAGGACAGGCTGGCTGCAGGCGGAGGGCAAAAATACTTCAGTTTACATTCAGTGCGTGTTTGCAAGTTGTTTCTGCTACCATAAGTAGTTGAAACATTCATTGTGGTTTTGACGAAAAGGTCATAGATCTGCACATGATGATGCATTCACCTGCAAAAAGCTGGTTTTGCTCATTTCGGACAATGATTTTTCAGGCATTTTCTGAAGAGAACGCTATGCAGTTGTTGGAGAACTTAAGAAAAGTGTCAATGTTTCGTGGTTTTTTTTATCAGTTGTCATTAAAAGTGGTTGCCACTGAAGGCTTTTCAGCCAGCCACTGGGGAGATACGACAGGTTCAGACCTGTTTCCTGATAGGACTGCATGTAATTGAGTGTATTTCTCCTTTTTCTCTTCTTTCCTTCTGAAATTTGCTCCCCCTAAAAAGAAAAAAAGAACCAGCACCCCACTATCATACTAATTGGCCTGGTTTTGTGCATCTGCTGTCGGAGGCATGGGACTCATAAATCTGTGTTGTGGAAGAGGCCTTCCCTCCAGGACGGAGCTGCCTGCAGCCATGGGGAGGACCTGCCTTCCTGTCTGATTTAGCTCTTCTGCAGACCAAGGTCATGCGGCTGTGAGGGCCTTTCCCTAGCAGAAAAATATCTTTATGATGTGCCGGACAACAAAACAATGAGTGATATCTGTAAGTTTGAACCAAAAAGCAGGCCAAAACAACCCGCAACGTCTGCTCGTTGTCTGGGTAAACTGGGTGTTTCTAGACTAGGAACAGTGTTTCTAGACTAGGAACGGCGTTTCTCTGCATGGCAAGTGTTTGCCGAGCTCCTTCCCCGCCGCATCCTCTTCTCCCCTCTACAGCCCCGGAAAGTTTCCCCCTCCTTCCCCGAAAAGCGAGCACTTTGCCTCCCATTGTATTCCTCCTCCTCCTCCCGCTGCGGTCGAGGGAATGCAAGTCTGGAAATGATTTTGAGCAAAAAGCTCCAAGTAAATCCTGCGCCGTGCAGGGGGAGGGGAGGGCGGGCAGCCCTGGACGGTGCAAGTCCCCGCTGCTGTGAGGAAAGCGGTTCCCTGACCGAGAAATGGGATGTTTTCCGTTGACACCTCGGGACAGGGCAGCGTTGGGGAGCGTCCTCGGCACAGTGTTGTCTCGTCCCTCCTGCCTGTGTGATGGGAAGGGTTGCCCTGTGTGTGAAAACAGATCGATGATGAATGAGTTACGGTGATGTGAGATAAGAGGAGAACTTTCTTAGGTGGATTTATTATTTTTGGAGTAATAGTTAACCTAGAAACTGTACACAAATATTTTTACTTTGTTTGTAACGGTGCTCCCATAGGCAGAAATGTCCAACTCTGTTCTCGAGCAGCCCTCACCTGCAGCTGCTGTCTGTTTGTGAATTGAGGGAGGCCGACAGCCAAAATCTGGGTTTTCCTCCTCTTCCTACCGCTCCCTGGGCAGTCTCAGTGGGGAAGTGGGGAGTCTCGTGCTCTCGGATTCTCTACCTATAAAAATGGAAATGGTGATAAAACGCTGTAAGCTTCGGGTGTGCAATTAGGAATGCGGCTTTCTGTTGTTGAGAATAATTTCCCAGGGAAGGAGGATGTAAGTGCAAAATCCCTTGTTTACGAGTCTCTTGCTTTCACTACTCAAGAGTGTCTACTAAAAGAGTTAGAAAATCATTTTCCTTCCACACGAAATCTTTGTAGCTTAAAAAAAGAAGAAACCCCTGAAGGAAGGTGCATGGACTTTGGTTCCTGTGGGAGTCGGGGCAGGGGCCGTCCAGCTGTTCGTGTCTCGTCCCTGCAGGATGGAGAAGCAGGCGCGGCGCTCCTGCTACACCCACCCAAAGGGCTGGAAATGAAACAGAAGCTTCCTGAACCTCAGCAGCTTGCTGCTGTGATTTGTTTATCTTACCCGGGAGAAATAAGAAACGCAAAGTGCCCTGAAACTGCTCGGAGCGTTTAAGGATTGGGCTGATGCGTGGTTCTTAACGTCTGCATCGGTACAGCACCGAATGCTGAAAGAAACAGAGAGCGTGGTATTTATCTGGATATTTGAAAGCTAATTGTAATGGAGACATCCTGAGGAGCATACAGGATGGGATTCTACGGTGCAGTGAGAGACAAGTGTCTCCGGAGTTTCGTAGGAGAATACTTAATGTAAAAAAATGTAACCCCCGTCACCTCAAATTTGTCTTGTTTACTCGAGATTCGTGGGATTGGAACTCCTGGAGTCTGTTCAAAAATGTGATAGTCACCCCTTATGTAATAAAAGATGGGTTTTTTTCCTGTCTATTTTCAGTGAAGCCTAAGGAAATTGGGCACTCCAATTTCAGGGGAAGTTGGAAACCTAAATTCCTTGTGGCTGGAATGTTAAAAGTGCTGTAATCTCTAAAATGGGTATAATATTACCAGTGTACTTCGCAGCACGGGAGGAATTTGAGTTTAAGTCACTGCAAAATGCTGCAGGCTCTTTAATGCTTTATGTTTCCATAGTATTTCGTCACAGAGAGCAGTTGCTTTTTAAGTTTTTTGCTAACTTCTAGATTATAGGAAAATGATGACAGTCAAAAACAATTATAACTTATTTATTATACTCCTGGGTTTATATTTCTAGATAGTCAGCTGGAATATAATGTTTATAAATCAGTGCATCTGAAAACTTACAATTTAACTATCAGCTGCTGTGGCTGATAACGGAACCGCTAAAATCATCAGCACAATTATTCAGACTAAGCATCAATTTCTAGAATATGCAAACTGGGGTTGTTTTGTTACAGGAGCGGCAGAAAACGTTACTGGGAGCTACGGCCAGAGCATGTGTGTGAATTGAGCTATATGGGGAGCTAATTGATGCACCCCTCTTTTGAGAACTACTTACTCCTATTTAGGGCAGCATACGTTAACCAAGGACAGATTAGGCCAAGTAATTTTAGAAGATATACACAGACGTGGTCCATTTCTGGGAAATTCTAAATCTCCTTCTCTGTCCTCTAGGTCTTGTGCAATTAGGTGCTCGGTACGTTTAAACTCTCTTGCTGCGCTGCAGGAGCTGCTGCTTTTCCTGAAGTGTAGCAAGTTATAGTGCAGGGTATTCCTATCTTAACCCTTTAACTGAAAATAAGCGCATTTCCAATCCTCTCATTTCCAGTTTTCCCTGACAGGGAAAAGTTCAAGTTCCACTCGGAAGAGACGGGACTGCAAATGTCTTAAAACAGCGCAGGTTGCTTTTGATGTCATCCGAAACAGTGACACGTACAATGGAGACTTACCGGGCATAATTTGAAAAGAAACGTTACTGTAGAAAACCAGCAAGGATGGTGATCTGGTAAACAAGTAGAAAATGTAAAATCCCTCAGCTCTGAGCTGCGAGGGCTGTTTTCCCCTATGAAAATCATGACGTGTCACTAATACTACATATATTAAGAACGCTGATACACGGGCAAGATGGATTGCTTTCGCTCACCAGGTGTTTTCTCGTTTACAAATGTGTCGTAATCAGCAGCAGGTCTGATAGGTGCATCCCGTCACCTTTCGGAAAGCAGTCAGAGATGCTCGTATTCGGATACGCGCAAAGCTGATTTATCGCTTTCAACTTTCAGTAAACCGAGTTGGTGGTGGGTGCCTGGTGTAGGATCCCGTTCAGTGCTGAAGAACGGCAACCGATCTATTCCTGGTCTCTTCTTGCTGCGTGTTTCAACACTTCGGAGCAAAACAACGCTCACGCTGCTCTGCTTTTCCCAGCTTATTTTCCATTATTAATTGAAAGAAAATATTTAAATGCATCTTGCCTGGTTTGGTGGCGTGCCGGCGCTGTAGAGAGCTGTGGTGTGGGTGTTCAGAGGAGGGAGGTTTGGCTTCTTTAAGGGGGTCAGTTCTGCATCCCACCAGCCTTGTATCCATGACAGCACGCTGCATCCTCGGCAGCGGCACTCACAGCCTAAATAATTTACTCGCACCTCTTACGAGCAGAGATTAACATCAAGGGGAAATAATGTCCTATCATGCAATCTTGGCTTTGAGGGTTTTAAGGCTTTCCAGAATCCAGGAACGCTTGATTTCAGGTGTTGGTTTTGAGCACGGATAATCGACAGTGGCACTCGAGTGCCTGGATTTCTGGTTCCTGGTTGAATTCCGTCTTGTCTTTTAGAACTTGCTCCTTAACACTTAAAATTGACCCGTTGCTGTTAAAAGCCCCACACTGATGCTGTTTGGGTTTTTTTTTTTGCTAGGTTATTGGGGTGGTTGGTGTAATAGTCCTTCTCTGTTTTTTCCTTTACAGTATGACTGCGTAAAGCAAATATGTTGTGTATCTCATCTCCTATCCATAATTGGCACAGAGTTGCTAAAAACAAGAGGTTAGTAAAACACGAGTGCTCTCCTCCTGTCCCGTCTCGTAGCGGGGTCCCTACAAGGTCGCAGCCATGTGGTGGTAAGGCTAACAAGGGTTATTTGTAAGAGGAGTAGTGGGATGGGGTGGAAAAATGGAGGGAACACTGGGGCTGCTCCCAGGTAGGTCTGAAGCCTTTTAATATTTTTGCTAAGGAATAGCAGTTATAAAAATCTCAGCTGGGAGAGATGTGCTCCAAGCAGTGCATTTTGTTTATATTGTGGGTCAAAATGGTGGTTTAATTACATCTTGCATGGCTCTGGATACTGCATGGAGCCCTAATTACGATGATTGTGCTAGGGTGGAAGTTGGACCTTATTCACTATTTCCCTTATTACTTCAAGCTGTCCATTAGCTTTGGAGATGATGCCTATTCCAAACAGTTTTCACTACTTGAGGGGACTTTCATGTATAACCTTATCCTCTAACACGGTGACCATTGCCTTATAATTACAGTCAGAGAAGGATTTAGGGAATTGACTGGATCAAGTCAGTGGCAGAGGTGTACCAAAGGGTGAAAACAAAATGCACTGGGTTAAGAAATCATTGGGAGAGTGGTAAAATGTGGGAATGCCAGTTTGAAGTTTATCTGTTAAAAATAGACATTTGTCGTTGGCATGTTCAGAATCTGGGCTGTTTCCTTTTTTAAGTTTCATCTAGGAAAAAAACCTAACAACACGTAACTGTTTATATTTCAAATATTTGTTAGTAACATAAAAATAAAACATACATGTTGTAGTTTCTGGTTTCGGGGTTTGTTTGCTTAGAAACATGAGCACCGGATGGATTTCTGGAGGAATCCTTTCCTTAAATCCTGCCCGTCGCAGAAAGTGTGGTGAAAGCAGCTGGGAGAGGGCACGGCATTCCTGCAGGTCTTCTGGCAGAGCCTGCATTGAAATGGAGATTTCCTCGATTCCCCGGCAGGATTCTTGCAGACTCTGCAAATCCCTCAATGCAGGCCCTACGGGGAAATTATAATTTCCAGCTTTCTTCCCCAGAAGATGCTTTTGTTGTTGCGAGGTTTGCCCTTCTCACCCACCCAGGGCACCTTCTTTTTTGCATAATAGATAAATCTGCCGGGATTCCAGAAAAAGAGGATGATACTGGTGAAATCGAGGCCGTTTCCTTTTTCATACGCATGCTTGTAATTCCTGTTGTTGCTAATACAATTTATCAATGAGCCTTGAGCTGTCAAAAAATGGGTATTTTAGGGTTGGGGTTTTTTTCCCCTTCTGGAGTATAAGCTGCATGTCCTCAAAACTGGAAAAAGTCCAATTAATAGTGATGTAAAGATAAACAGGGGTTTCCATCGGGAGAGGCCCCCGTGAGAGCAACTGAGCCCATCTTAGAACCTCTTACAGTGTCTAAAAGTGCAGCAGCTGTGTGTTACTGATTTAATTTTGGTTTCATGGTTTACCTTCAACTCTGGAGTTTATCCTGATATAAATGAAAATATCTCGGTTTCGGTAAAGTCCTGAGCGTATCATCCCTCAGCAAGAGGAACTGTTAAAATCGATGGTGGTTATCATAGAGGTTTTCCAAGGGTCACGGGGATGATTTGGCCATTGAAGCTGGAGACAAACAAAACCTTAACAAAACAACCGATTCTGGGAATGAGAAACTTCAGCAGGCTCTCTTAGTTTTAGCGAGTTATTTTCCCAGTTGCTTTCTTTTGCTGCTCTCTCAGGAGGTTGGTGATAAATTAACTATTGATGCTGTGAAAGAGAGTGCTGAGGAAATATTTGGTACTTCCCTCGCTGCCTTTGTTTCATGTAAATTCGCTTGCAAGTGGTTTTGGATATCCTTTGCTGGCTCTTCCCTGATCCTTTTTCAGTTTGGTTTTCCTCGCTAAAAAAATCCTCATGTTTTAAAGCGTTGCTGATGTTCTTAGCAGACCCTGGTCTTCAGCGGCTTCTCTCATGTTTTCATCAATGACCTTGGTAAGAGGGGAGGAAGCCTGAGAAAATTGAAGGAATAAAAGTAAACATTAATAAAACCTAAAAACCAAAAAGAAAACATTTAATTGGTGTTGGGGATATAAACTTTGTGCGCTAGGTGTAATTTGATCTTACTCTGTGGTAAGAGTATGAGATGTGGAGAGAATAAAAGGGATTCTGTCTGGAAGGAAAAAGTGTTTGCTCAATATGAATAAAACTTTCTGAAGTGATCGTGTGACTTAAGTAGCTTCTGGTTCTATTTCTCAGAATAGCCGGATCCCCTTGAACGTTGTTTTTAAGGCTTGTAAGTCATCTACGTGTATTTTAGAATTGTATTTTCTTTGTCGTAAGAGTATGGGCGGGGGCAAAACACGCAGCAAGGTGACTATACATTAGCAGAGTATTTAGGGACGAGACTGCCCCTGTGAGTAACTAATAAAAGCTCGGGCGCTGCTTGTTGAAGGGCTGAGAAATGTGGCCGGTGTCAGGGACGGAGAGGGTGTTTCTTGTTCGCCACCAAGGGACATCTGGGGCTGCTTTTTCAGCTGGACTCTCTTTCCCCAGTTGCGTAGTAATCCCTGAGCAGAAGCAGTAGAAAATGATGACTTGTAAAGTAGGGCTTTGATGTCTCGCCTCTCTTTACCGTCAGCAGGCACTCTCTCCAGCACCACTGTTTTGTGAGCAGTGAGCGCTGGCTGCCTGATGAGCCGAGGATGTCCCTGGGTAACGATACCAAGATACCTATGTTTCCCATCATCCTGGGGCACTGCACACTGCGGTTTGTTTGCGAGGTCGTTAATGGCTGTGTAAATGAGACGTAAATACTACCATTTCATACATTTGGTTTAATAACGGTTAGACCTGGCCCTGGTGTAGAAGACTGCACAGAATTTAAGAGGATGGAGGATTGGAGCCTATCTTGATTTTTGATTTTTTTTTTTTTTTTTTTTTTTTTTTTTTTTTTTTTGCCTGCTTCCTTACTCATTTTCTGGTTCCACATATCCCTTGTGCTGCCTGGTCCTCTTTGCCCATAAGCCAAGTGACATTGGCCTTGTGGGAAAGGGAACAAACTTCGCAAGAGAACTTAATTTTAGAAAGCTGCAGGAGAAACACTCTGGCTTGTTAGATGTGGAGCTTCAGCGAAGCTTGTAGAAACCAAATTTCACAAAAATATTGCCATGTTTTACCTTGTCTGTCTTTAAATGGTGACTTATTTCTGTTATCTTCTGAACATTTTCAAGACCTTTTCTTTCCCCAGAACAAAATGGACTACAAAATACAACAGCTTTTGCAGAATGGAGATTCACGTGTGTGTCCATACCTCTCGGTGCCTCAGCATCGCTCTGGGTGCCAGCAGCACGTGAGCAGCATTGCGCTTGGCCACGGAAATCTCCCTTCCCAGCTTCCTGTGGCCACAGCTGGGCTCATCATAATAAGTATTAATTTAACCAAAAATGGCCGGTTTGCTCAGGCATCCTGACTGCAGCAAAACCTGATGCATTCTGTGCAGAGATTTTCTATTTCTTTGTTAAAACCACAAAAAATACTTTCATTGATCTTGATACAACTGGTGTTTTAAAGGTCGTAGTTCCTGTCAGAGGGAACCATTGGTATGTCGCACGAAGCTGCTTTGTGCTTGAGATTTTCGATACCTGTCGCCATGATATTGTGGGTGTCAGTAAATGTGGAGTATTTATTGTCTCGAAGCAGAGATGAAACACAGTGAAGCTGAATTCTCCAGATGCAAAAGCGTTTTTGCTTTCATATCGAGGACAGCACATCAGGCACTGTGCCCTTTTAAATACCTAATGTTTTTGAAGCGAAGGGGAGGAATTGTGGATGTGGCCGGACTGGAGACGCCGGATCCAGCCCCTCCAGAGGATGTTCTGCTGTCTCGGTCAAGCCAGCAGGTCAGCCCAGGCCACCTAGGATTGCTTTGTGTCAAGTTTTTTTTTTTGTTGGTTTTTTTTTTTTTTTTTTTTTTGAAGCATCTTTCAGCTACTGGTGAGCCTGTAAAGGAAGAAGAAGAGAAAAGCGTTTCTGCTAGATAGTCTGTTAATTTTTGGCTCGGAAAGCAAGGAGGAAGACGAGTTTCCAATTATTTTTGTCAACCGTTTTCAACCACAGCTCTGAAGCTGTTTAAGCAAGGGCTCTGACTTGAAACGATCTTGTCTGGGCACTGCTGGAGTGGAGAGGCAGCTGGGCCGGTGGGTTTAATTATGAACTTATGTAGGATGGTTTCTTAACGACGTGGCCAAGCTGCAAGTCGATCACTTAACGTGTGCTTGTTGGTTCTTCCATGATTTGTAGATCAACGGGGTTAGCTGTTACGTGTGTTTACCTTTGCAACGCCGTTTATATCTACTTCTAAAAACCACTGTTGCTCGTTAGTAGGATGAGACCTTTTTTCACCCTAATACCATGAACTGAATCGCTCCTGGGCTCGGAAGCCTGTTTTCCCTGAGTCTTGTAAAGGTAATTTGTGGCTTGAAGCCGACGGCAGCTCTGTTTTGGTGCCAGCCCTGGTGATTTGCCTGTGCCAGGGCAGGTCTGAGGCTGGCAGCCGGCAGCCTCATTCAGCTTCTTGTCTTTGGGTGGTCCAGGGTGTCCTCAGCTTTCCAGAGAGTTACCTCAAATGTTCCTGGTGTAATACAAAATATATTCTAATCATTATCTCTAATTACAAACGGAAGCTAAATCACAGAGGAATAATGATTGTAGTGTCTTAAATATGATAAAACAAAGAATAATTAACAATTAAGGAGCGGGCTGCAGATGGGACTCCAAGGGGCCTGTATTTCCGTTTTCATGTTCAGTTCTTGCCCTGTCGCCACCAGCTGTTGCCTCCCTTGGGCAGTGTCACAGTGAAAGTGTGCAGTGTCAGTGAAACAGTGCCGGCGATCCTTCTGCTCCGTACCTCCGCAGAATTCCTCTTGCCATCCAGGAACGAGCTGTCCCGGCTCGTCTTTTGGCAGACGGGACGGGATGGGCATGGAGACTTGGGGGTACAGTCAGGACAAGGCTCGTCAGACCGAAAGCGAAACCCGGCTCTGTGGTCTTCTGCGTGGTGAGGGAAGTGACCACAGGGCTGCAAGGCAAGGCCGGGCAGTTCTTGCCACCAAATGCCAAAAGTTTGGCATGTACAAGGAGGAAACTGTGCTTTAAGAGTCAGCGAAGGTTCTTTTCTTTCCTGTTTGCAAACAGCGGGATGGAAATACTAAACCCTGTTCCCTTTTCTGGTGACCTTGCTCCATAGGTCCTGCCCGGTCTGTGCCGTCATCTTTCCTGGGTTTGGCAGGGGGTTTTACTGTTCCTGACAAGACCTCACCGGGATAATCCCCGGAATTAGGGTTGCGGCTTGCCTCTGCTGTGGGAGAAGGAAAACTGCTTGTAATCTCTTCAAAGCATGTTTTCTGTCTCCTTTTCAAGAGCTTACTGGGATGTAAAGTTTGGTGTTTTCCTTCCTGTTACGTTCATGCCAGCGAAAGGCTTTTCCTTACATCACGCTACCGTTCCCAGCTTCGCAAGCGTGTGGCGTGCGTGCGAGATCTAAAAATAGGCTGACATCAAGTGTTATCGTGTCATAAAATCAAGTCAGAACTACTGTTGGCACGAAGCATCCCCTGTGCGGAGCGAGGATCTGCAGAAGACGCTGCGGCGTCTGATGTTGTTGCCGTCGGTTCGGCACGCAGAGCACAGCTGTTACTGAAACACTTAAACATAGCTTTTGCCAAAAATATGTTCTTCTGTGTTCTCATAAACAAAATGGGGAAAAATGCCATCCAGCGTGAAAGCAAAATGGGGCTGTAAAACATCTTTGTGCGTTAGAAAGTTTCCTTGTTGCCTTTTGCTGTGTTTTTTCACTTTTTGGCAGGCATCATACTGTGAAGAGCAGTGCTTTCTGGCTGCTTTTTTTCCCCCCTACGTATTTAGTTAATTTCTGGGACAACGTAATTTTTAATGTCGAAGATTAAAATGAATGTGGGATGATAACACTGAAGGCAATTTTTTCCCTGTCATTTTACAGCGCTTTACTAGGCTCTTGTAAATGGAAAGAAAAATGCTTCACCGAAGGTGACTTATAGGCTTTAGTGAAAGTGCCATGTGTTTCACCAGCTCCCTTTTTTTTTTTTTTTTTTTTTTAATTATTTACAAAGTGTGAGTAAGCACAGTTGTAACCACGTACGTGCACGTAATATCCTAAATCTTCCATGGGTGACACCAGAAGTGTTTGATTGTGGTGTCAAGAGGGGATCAAATGCTTCAAATAACTTTGGGCGATGAGAATCGCGGCAGGGTTTGCTTGAAACACCCTGTCAGGTTGGCGGTTCCCTGGGTTTGAAAGAGGAGTGCATCTCTGAAAATACTTGGAACATACATCTATTGCCATTTTCAGATTAATTAAACAGCACCATAGTATTTTAATATGTATGGATACGCATTTAACGGCATTAAAGAAATGAGCTTATTTAAGGTGTGGTTTGTCAAGGATGTTCACCCGCAGATTCTGCCGTGATTCCAAAGTGCTGCAGTCATGATTTTGATTTTACAGAGGAGGAAAGGACTGAAAGCACACGAACATTAAGTGCCGGGCAAGGTCAGTAGTGGGAATAGAGCCAGTGCTTCGGAGTTCTTCCCTCGTGACCCGTTTGCTGAATCACATCGTCTCTTCTTGCTACAACCAAATACTCTAAATATATCCACCGTGGATGGTGCTCTTGGTTGTAGAAATTGACTTTCTGCCTTGACAGTAGTGTTATGAGAGTGACTTGGACAGGAAAGGATGTTAGTAAGTGCTTATGTTGACTTTTTTTTAAGAATTTTAGGTGCCCGAACTTCTCTCAGCTTGCAGGTTTTCAGCTGTGCAGTACTCCTCGCAGAACAGTGCAAGGATTGAAGTTCGAAAGTGTTTCGAAGACTTAGTCCTCTGCGGACTGTGTGGGCCGGTCAGTGCCAGGAAAAGTGGTGTTGTGTGTCTTGGCGAAATCGTTTGTTTCTTAAGTGGAGTATGGCAAAAAAAACAGGGAGAAAAATAAATTCTAGGAGGTTGGGGGGGGGGGGGGGGAACACAAGAAAATGTGCATTTTTATAATAAAAGCAATTTCATCCAGCTCTTCTGAAGTGAAGTAACGACAGAGGGGGGTTTATACATTTTCAGGGTATAAAACCTGGCTCTTTACAAATAAGATTATGCAAAGCTTGCTATGCATACATAGCAAAAGGAATTGACTGGAATGCTTGCCGCCGCCTTCTACTTCGCGCTTCAAAGTGCTGTGCTCCATCTGGGCTTCAGAGCTCTCTCTAAAGGATGGTTACTTCTCTCTAAAGAATGGTTCCTTCAGCTTCAGTCTGCAGCTCGTTAGGGTTGGAAGCCCGTTCTTCCACTAGTGGTCTGTGGCAGTGTCATGCACAACTTCCCAGTTAAAGAATAATTCAAACTAATTGTCAGGATGTCAAGGATACCCTTTTTTTTTTTTTTCATTGGAGAGCCTCAAATATGCTTTCCAGGGTACAGAGTTCCATTAACACTTGTGAAATGCTCCCATTCCCCGGTGATTTCATATCTCTGCTCATGCTTTTCAAAGGGGGAGACCACATCATCTCCTATCACACCCGCGAGGTTAAGAACACTTTTCCTCTGCTTCCCATCTCAGAAGAGTTCTAAATACTTGTATAGTCTTAAAACTCTTATGATATAGGTAAGTGTATTTTTGGAGGTAGAAATAAATGAAAAATAATGTATACCGAGTGCATGAGCTGGAGGTGGAGGGAGGACGCTGTCCTCCCCGCAGTAAGCTGCTGGAAGAGGGATGCTTGCTGGAGGCTGAGGTAGTTGGTATTTCAAATGAAACTAACCCAGGGATGCTACTTTGTGGGTTAAAAAGGGGTGAAAATGGGCCATCTCAGGTCACTGATTAATCACCCGTTTGGTGTTATTGGCATATTTTGGTTTCATTCTACCCCAACAACAGTGAGGATGCACCAGATCCAGCAGCAAAATGAATCCTTTAGCGATCCCGTTATTTCTCTACTTTTTGTTTTACTTCAAACACGTTTTATCAGCTGACATCATAACTTCCCTGCTGTGTCTTCCCCTCCCCTGCGGTGGTGATGCTGCTTGCAGTTCATGACATCACGCTCATTCGTCATCTATAGCAACAGAATGTTGTCCTCAAACACAGCCGGGGTGATGCTTGCTGTCAGCTCCTCCCTGGTGCCCTTTGTCTGACACATATGGATAAAAGTAAGCAGGTTTATTGTGTATATTTAAGGAATATTATATATTTATATTTGCGGTGAGAATTCAGACCACTGGGGGTTTCATTTGCTTTTGAGTACAGCTTTTTAGTTAATATTTTTAAGATTCAGGCCCCAGCTCTCCCTCCTGTCCATTAACTAGCGATAAAGGACCTGACCCAAGTCATCACCGCACTGCTTCATAACTGTGAAGAATTATATAGAATATTCCTGGTCTAATTTAATAGCATCTTACCCTTGCTCTGCTTGACTGTAATTCCTGCACACCCATCGAGTGCGTTCAGGGTCAGGATGTGCTCTTCTTGCAGGGATGCCTGGCACAGCTGCCGTACATCATCGCTTTAAAAAGCGGTTTTAATTTCCTCCTCCCAAGCCCGTGAGCCATCTGTAATCAATATCACCAAGTGACAAGGCAGAAATCCAGGTAGCGGCAAAGCATCTCTTAATTCATAAATCCCCCCGAGCCTCCGTTACAGGAGGGCTGTAGCAGAAAGCCAAAGATGAGGGAAAAACTTTATAAACATCATCATTTTTTGGATTATTTCTGCAGCGCTGAGCCAGGCTTTCTTGGCATTAGGAATTACGTTGGTTTGCCCGGTGTATGGTTAGAAATGCCGGCATGCGTCCTAAGCCCAACGGGTGATATTGTGTGGGCCCACTGGGTAGCGGAAGATTTCACCTGGAACTTGGAAAAAATTTTCTCCATTCTGTATTTCTGTAATTGCTTTGTTATTCCTAAATACTCAGCAGAATGTCTGAAATAGTGGAAAAATTAAAATACACGGTCTCATTCTGTTGTATACATGGAGCAGTGTGCGCTCTTCAGGTTAGTCTTCTCCAGAGTAATTAGTGGCGTTTCACTGGCATATTTAGATTAATCATTTGCAGGTCCTGAAAATAATTACAGCCGATAGACAACTGTGGAAGTCAGATTGTTAAGAACCATGAACTTCAGCCCATAAAAGGTGTGTTTATCCTGCAGCGAGTTTCCACATTTTTTGTCTTTATAGTCTACTGAGGAGGCTGACTACTTTTATTTTTTTCTTCTCCCCTCCTCCTTATTAGCCGAGTCTCATTAGGCAGTTTCATATCACTGCACCTCCAAACCCTGCCCAGACCACAGCTGTAGAGCAGATCTGAGGGAAAGAGGGCAAACACAAAAAAAAAAAAGTAAAAGCCCCAAACTCCCACTATTTTCCAGACCCTGTCATAAAAAGGGTTTTGCGAGGAGGTGGCCCAGTGCCAGGTCTCAGGTTATTGGCGGAAACTCCTCAGTTCCACCTTCTGAAGCAAAACACCTCCAAATACATTTTGCTGCAGTGAAAGTTTAGGGATAGAGAAATGCATAAGTGTGCGATTTTTAAATAAGAGTTATGGCCAAGCTGTCTCTGTGGGTGCAGCGATCTGGCTTGCACCACCTCCCACTGCTCCTGGCATTGAGGGTCTGGGACCATCCTACACTGGGCACAGCCGGCGAGGGTCACCGGTCCCCCTCAGCGGGGTGAAAACAAGCCAAAAACCTGCTGGTTTGGGTTTCAGAGCGAAACCTAACCCCTGGTTGGGAGAACTGCTGGTGAAATCTATCTGATGGAGGGATAAGCAACCATGATGGAGGGATGCGAGTGGTGGAGGGTTGAGTGTGGTGGAAGGACAAGCAGGTCCCTCAGCTGCTGGTTACGGGGCTTGGCTGACCACGCTTTTGGCTTCCCAGTTGTCTCGCCCGTCACCGCTGCTCGAGGAAGCGATGGTGGAGATGGGTGGTTTTGCCGCCATCAGCTTCTCCAGTGGAGAGGGGCAATGGTTTTCCTGCTGATGGCCGTGACCTTGCACCACTTGGTGGTCCAGTCTTTCTGGGCGATCCTCCCCTGGCCTCGGTTGGCCCCCATGGCTGCAGGGCACATTGCCAGTCAACGTTGAACTGGGGTCCTCTTCTGCAGAGCTGTTCTCTTGGCTGGTGGCCCCAGCCCATCCATTGGGTAGGATCGCTCCTTCCCACCTGCAGCACCTTCATGGGGTTTCTGGCAGTGGGTTGATGCCCCCCTATCCTGGCTTCAGCAGGGATAGAGTTAATTGTCTTCCTAGTAGCTGGTACGGTGCTATGTTTTGAGTTCAGTATGAGAAGAATGTTGATAACACTGATGTTTTCAGTTGTTGCTAAGAATGTTTAGTCTAAAGTCAAGGACTTTTCAGCTTCTCAAGCCCAGCCAGCGAGAAAGCTGGAGGGACACAAGAAGTTGGCACAGGACGCAGCCAGGGCACCTGACCCAAACTGGCCAACGGGGTATTCCATACCGTGGGACGTCCCACCTAGTATAGGAACTGGGGAGTGGGGACGGGGGGATCGCCGCTCGGGGACTAACTGGGTGTCGATCGGCGAGTGGTGAGTAATTGCACTGCGCATCATTTGTACATTCCAATCCTTTTATTATTGCTGTTGTTGTCTTATTAGTGTTATCATTATCATTCTTAGTTTCTTCTTTTCTTTTCTGTTAAACCATTCTTATCTCAACCCACAAGTTTTACTTCTCCTGATTTTTCTCCCCCATCCCACTGGGCGGGGGGGTGAGTGAGCGGCTGCGTGGTGCTTAGTTGCTGGCTGGGGTTAAACCACGACCACCCTCTGACTGGTGGACACTCCTGTTGGGGTGTCTTCTGGTCCAGTCCCCTGTCACCCACTCTCAGATAACAGCAGGACATCCTTATCATTGCTGGGGATGGGGAGGAAGAGCAAAGCACGGTTTTGGGGATAAAGGAAGCAAGGAGCAGCTCCCAAGCCCTCTGCCTTCCTGATGGTAACGTGGTCTCTCTCTGCTCTTTGCAGTTGACATGGATGATGAAGACGGCCGGTGCCTGCTAGATGTAATTTGGTAAGTAGCATGGTGCTGTGAGCTGGATGCTGCTCTCATGCTGTTTTGGGCAAGGTGTAGAGGTGGGAAGGGGTTTCTGCCACCCTCGGTCTGTAGGCACATCCCCATCGGTCACTGGGGCTTCTCCAGTGCCAGGCTGGGTCTCCCAGACCCAAAAATCACCTGAGGTACACTCCAAAGGGTCTGCACACTTCCCAAACTTAGAAACCCCTCCTGATGTATGTTTTTGTTCCTCCTGTGAAGCTTGGAGGGCTCTGGGCTTCTCCAGGGCTGTGCCAGGGGAGGTTTTACACAACTTTACGTGAGGAACGAACAGACTCTGTGTGTCCCGTGTTTCACTTGGCCTACTTATAATGTGAATAAATCCCACCTCTCTGATATTTTGCCAACAGCTGTGACTTTTTTTGCAGGCCAATCCTTGCTGGCTGTCAACAGCACTGGGCTGGCAATGCTCGTTAGCAGGTTGCCCAAATGATTTTTTGACAAACTGCCTGCCAACAGCCAACACGGGCTAATTTTCCAAAGGGGGGGGGCTATTGTGATTACGAAACTGTTGGTAATTGGGACTTTGCAGAATTAACAGGGGAAGGGGAATAAGGCAGTGTTAGTGACCCAGGAGAAGAAAACTGACCACCTATACATTAACTTCTGTCTGTAATAAAGCGTAGCCTTTAAAGTATAAATTGGTGTACATCAGTAGTTACTGCACTTAAGAGCATTCAAAGTTATGTTAATGCATTAATTAGAAACACACATTTCCCTCCCACCTCAACGCGGGTCATGTGTTACATCCCTAAACGGTTTCGTGTGTTGTTTTGCAGCGATCCTCAGGCCTTGAACGATTTTTTACATGGATCCGAAAAGGTGAGCGATGAACTTTGTTTCTATTCACCAAAAACTTTAACACAAACTTTTTTTTTTTTTTTTTTTAAATGAACAATGATTTTTTTTTAAAGAAAGAAACCCCAAGTTCAGGAGTCTTTTAGTTTTTAGGACTTTTTAGGACCCCGGCCAAGCGCACTGGGCAGCTCTTGGACTGGCAGCTCCCACTGCTGCCCGTGTGGAGCAGCCAGCCGGGGTTTTGGGGCACTTTGAGCCAAAATGGGGTGCCTGGCAGCAGGGGACGGGGAGGGACGCAGCCCCACCACTGCCCCTGGGTGAGAGCTCAGCGCTTTCCAGGGGCTGCCCGTCAGCACTGCACTTTTTTTTTTTTTTTTTTTTAATTTTTTTTTTTTCATACTATATCTAAAGAAAGTAAATAAAATCTTTTTAATTACAGATTGACAGTGATGATCTCCTGGACAACACAGGAGATGCAGCCAGTGCCTTTTTTGAAGGTGCTGGGGTATGTATTTTTTTAATTTATACTTGGGGAACGTCAGCTTAGAAACCTTTCTTTTTTTTTTCTTTTTTTTTTTTTCTTTTTTTTGTTTCACAGGCTTGTTTTTCATCTGTTTCCCCAGTCTAGCAAAAGAGGCAGGATGCCAGGATTATTCCCCAAGATTTATAGAGAAATAGCTCCAACAGGTTCCCCATATATCAGGGGAGAAAAGTTGTTTTCATGTGCAGATATAAAGTCTGCTTTTAACCTGGGAAGAGCTTTGAGGATAGAAAATCGGGTGAAGAAAGAGAAAGGTGTCACCATGCTCTCACACCTCAAAGGTGGTAGAGATAATTTGGAAGAATGCTTAAAAAAGTTGGTGACAAGACAAATCCCCTTCCTCTTAGTCTCCCCTTAGGCTGGAGTGCTCCCTTTCCTTGCAGACCTCTGCCACAGCAAAGGTGAAATGTGTGGAAGTAGAATCTAAAAATCCTCTGTTTTTTCTTCTTTTCCCCCAAGAGCATGGGTTACTCTGCATGGATAACATTCAAGCATGAATTTTTTTTTTTTCTCTATTTCCAGTTACATTGTAATTTTGATTATTTTTTTATTTATTTATTTTTTTCTCCATTGCGCTTTATTTTTTACAAAGAATTTGGGTAAAGCTGCCGATGCTTTATAACCAATGAATTTATCTAGGAGTCGAGGTTTACTTCTGCTTTGATTTTTTACTTTATTTTTTAACTTCCTAGTGTATCTGTTTTACAAAACTTGACAGCACAGAGCTGGTGGGGTTTGAGGTTAGGCTGCACGTTGCTTTTCCATTAGTTTCCTGGTTCTTCCCAGCGCAGCCTTTGCTGCATGCAAGGTGCTTGCCCAGGGTTGCCCTCCCTACACCCTCGCTATAGGAGGGCTGCCTGTAGCGACGGACTGCAGCGTGTGTCTGAGGTTAACTCGGCTGCTGCTTGAACGTCTCTTGCAAGAAAAGGGCTGGGTTTTCATGGAGTATTTAGGCTTGTTTCCAGAATACGATATTTCCACTTCCCCATCCCAACAACAGCTTAATTTTTAAGAGTTACGGACAAGGGATGTATTCTGAACTCTTCTACTTGGTGGCCTTGAAACGGCTTAACGCATGAAAATGTAAAGCTTTTAACCCATCCTTGGGATGCCGTTAACAAGCTCTGCCCTTGGCCCCCTCCCTCACTTAAAGCAAGTTGTTTGACGTCCAGCTTGCCTGCTCTCAAACAATGCCACGCGTTAATTTAGGCTCTCCCAGGGATGCCAAAATGCTCTCCATGCTTAGCAAACTGAGGTGCTGGCTGCCTGGGGGCACTGTTCGCCCGCTCCTCTCTGAGATGGCTCACGAAAGCTGTTGAGCGGTTGACTTGTAGCCCTCTTCCCAGTGCTCGAGCTCAATGCCTTCTTCTTTCTTCTCCCCTCTGACTGCCGATCTCCCAGCTGCACGTACAAGAGTCCTCTGGCAACCATCTGAGCACTGAGCAGAGCCAGCCCACGACCAGCGTGGACCTTGACTTTTTAGAAGATGACATCCTGGGGTCACCGTCCAGCAGTGGGGCGAACCTGCAGAACTCAGACCAGCCCTGTGACATCCTCCAGCAGAGCCTGCAAGAGGCCAACATCACCGAGCAGACACTGGAGGCAGAGGCCGAGCTGGACCTGGGCTCCTTCCAGCTTCCCACCCTTCAGCCGGTGGTGCAGACAGCCTCCGACGGCACACCGCAGATCTTCTCCGGCGGAGCCGACCTGATCGGGCTGCAGCAACCCGCCGTCCTGACGCACCAAGCCCTGGTGCAGCAGTCAGTAGGAGCAGATGTTGTCAACAAGGCCATCAGCGTGCAGCCTTTCCTCCAGCAGGTCGGCTTGGGGAACGTCACCATCCAGCCCATCTCCAATCTCCAGGGCTTGCCCAACGGCAGCCCCAGCGGGACACTGGGCATCGGGCCGATTCAGGTGGTCGGGCAGCAAGTGATGGCCATCAACCAGCCGGCGCAGCAGATCATCGCCAAGCAGGTTCAGCCTTCCCAAGTGGCCACCATGCCCGTCGGCAGTTACATCACCCAGACGGCGCCTGAGCAGCAGCAGGTCACCCTCGCCTCGACGGGGGTCTCTCCGCAGAGCGCTGGTCTCGTCATCCAGAAGAACCTGCCGACAGTGGCCACCACGACGCTGAACGGGAACTCCATGTTTGGGAGCGTGTCCGGGACTCAAGGCTCCCAGCCGCTCACCGTCACCTCGAACTTGAGCAGCCCCTTGGTGCAGGCCCAAAACGTCATCATTCACAGGACGCCCACCCCGATTCAGCCCAAACCCGCCGGTGTCCTCCAGCAGAAACTGTACCAGATCACCCCCAAGCCCTTCGGTTCCAACAACACCACCCTGACCATCCAGAACGAAGCTGCCCTGCAGCAGCAGAAGGCCCAGCAGAACCTGACCTTCATGGCCAGCAAACCCGGGCAGAACGTGGTGCTGTCGGGCTTCCCCCAAGGGCTTCCAGCCAATGTCTTCAAGCAGCCGCCGCCGCAGCAGCAAGCCCTCAGCAAGCCCATGAGCGTCCACTTGCTGAACCAGGGCAGCAGCATCGTCATCCCCGCCCAGCACGTCCCACAGGCCATGCTGCAGGGCCAGAACCAGTTCCTCCTCCCCGGGCAGCTGGCGGGCGCCTCCACCGTGCAGATACCCCAGCAGCTCTCCGCCTTGCAGGCCAACATGGGAGGGCAAATCCTGACCACCTCCCACCCTGGCGGGCAAGCCCATATCATAACTAGCCAAGGGCCGGGCGGACAGCTGATTACCAACCAAGCCTTGCCGGCCCAGATCCTCACCAACCAGAACATCGCCAGCCAGCTGAACCTGGGCCAGGTGCTCACCTCACAGAATGCCCACGGCACTGCTCACATACTCTCAGCTCCCATCCAGCTCCAGCCCGGCCAGGTGGGTCAGCCGGCTCTCTTCCAGATGCCCGTTTCGCTGGCGGGCAGCTTGACCACCCAGAGCCAACCCTCGGTGGCCGCCTCGCTGGGCCAGACGGGGCAGACAGTGATCCAGGGGGTGACGCTGCCCAACCAGGTGGCCATGCTCAATGCCACCGAGAACCTCGGCCAGGCGGTGAGCATCCAAGCCTCCGCCACCACCAGTAGCCAAAGCCCCGGCCTCGTCCAGCCGCAGTCTGCCTCGGGGGCCAGCCTGCTGCCCAGTGCCGACCAGTCCTCCATCCTCACCGTCCAAACCGCCTCCCAGCCGCCCGCTCCGCTCCAGCTCAACGTGCCGCCGCCGCCGCCACCTCCGCCGCCTGCCCAGCAGCCCGTGACTTCCCAGCCCAGCCCCAGCTTGGCCTCCAGCCCGGAGAAGATCATCCTGGGGCAGGCAGCTGCCGGAGCCGTCATCAACCAGGACTCCATGCAGATGTTCCTACAACAGGCAAGTAGAGCCCCTCTGGGTGGTAGCCGCGGTGTTTGCAGCCCGTTGGGTGTTTGGAGACTGACACCGAGCGTGGCAGACCCTGGAGAGTCCCGCTTTTGGGCTTGCTTTACACAGCGTACGTGCTAGAAGTGCTCCCCTGTCACCTTAATTCTTTCCATGTTGTCTTCCCGCCATAGGGCAATTCCCTTCCTCAGTAGGTGTTTACATTTAAAGTTGCCAGGAGCAATGAGCGGGGCTCGGGGCTGCTCTGCGTGTAGTCGAGTGCCATCACCTTGCCTTTGGAATGATGAGCTAGCAGTGGGTCTGTCCAGGTCACCAAAGCCACCACCGTGGCACAGAGGGGTCAGCGTGGACTCAGTGTCTGCCTCCTCCCCATGCTCCGTCTGCAGCTTGGGGTCAAGCTCAGCCCATGGCATCGGCCCTGCTTTCCCGCTTAGGGTTTTCTACCCTCATTAGCTCAAGTCAGGCCTTTAAAAATAATTGAGTGACTCTAGAAGTGACAACAGCAGCCGGGTGCAACGTGCAGCATCTCGTCGCAAGAGTCCCTGCTGCGGATGTGTTGGCTGCAACCCACCCGTGTACCAGCATGAGGAGGTTGGGCTCGGTCCAGCAAGGGCTGCGGACATCTCATCTGGCCTTACCTACATTGGTAAAGGGTTTGGTGACATTTTAGATGCCAGATTTGAACCGTTGTGGCTTTTCTTAAACTTATATTCATAAAGGTGGGTGCTGGTCCATAACCTGCCAAAGTCCCTGAATTATCCGAGAAAGAAATGGGAAGAGAGCAAGCGCTCTATTAGTTTATCATTATTATTTTAATAGTGGAAAGCTTTAAAATTCTCTTTTGAACTTATTTGGCGTAACTAGTAGCACGGAAGCATCTTTCGAGGTATTTGGGCTTGATGTTGACAGTCACCTCCTGGTATTTCAGCATAATTAAAACCAGGCGTCTTCCTGTGACTAAACGGTTACAGTTTAAGAAACTCGCAACCCCCCCTGAGATTTGGAAATAGAGACAACCCTTCCCAGAAATAGAGAAAACCCTTCCCGCTCTCGGGAGAAGCCGATGCACAGGGCTCGGCACACACAGTGTACCCCGGCTCCACCGGCATTGTCTCTATTTGCCATTTAATGCAGGTTTCGATGCCAGGTAGAGTATTAATGCTTAGTCATAACGGTGCGGGGGTTCTCCTGCATGTCACGGTAGGTTTTTTGCCGGGACGTACCTAAATCTGCGATTGTGTTAAATATTGCTGCAGTTGCGTTATTGGACTGTGATCAGACACGATGGGTCCCTGTGCCTTCCCCTGCAAAGTCCCTCTCCTGCCTCCAGAGAGAGCTGTTCTCCTCACTGTCCGTACCAGGACTGTCCTGCCTCTCCTGCCAGCTACCAGCCGTGGAAGACGCGGTGCCTGCGTCCAGGACGAGAGCAGCCATGGTTTTCTCTTCGGCAGCCGCCTTGCGGCGTTGCCGATGAAGTAGGCGTAGCATGCCGGGATGGATGTGGCGAGAGGCAGGCAGAGGAGGAGGAGAAGGACCCGTAAACGTGGTCACTGCTAAATGTTCCCCGTGTGCATCGCATGGTGCCGTACAAAAACTGATCCAGCAACAGAAAACCATGCACTGCAGTGCATTGTGTGTGCTACAGCAGAGGGTTTGGGTGCTGTCAGATATCTCCCGGCATTTATTTTTGCCCTGCTTATCTTTAAAGCTTCCAAGCTCTTCCTGCGGTCCGGTTTTCTCCACTGAACCTACACGTAGCCGACGAAAGGGTCGTGGTTTTGCTTTCAAAGCGAAGCAGCCAGGTTTGCTCCGCTCACGTTGACGGAACGGAGAGGGGAGAAGTCCTCCGAGCATGGCAGGATGCTCTCTCCTTGCACCTGGCAGCTCGGCACCCAGAATTAAGTGGACGTTAGTAATTTATCGTTTGGCAAAGGCAAGCTGCTGCCTGGCCAGCCATTCGGAGATTTTCAGCCCTTACACCCCAAAACCACAACTCACAGCCCTGGGCGTGCAGGATGGGCAAGCTGTGGCCAAAGTCAGGGGGCTGCGGGTGTCCCCTCTGCCCAGAGGTGGTGATGCCCTCCAGCTCTCCCGCGGCTGGGCTGTAGCTCTCTTCCCCCTGCCAGCCGCCCTGCCGTCCATCCCTCTGTCCGTCCATCTCCCCTCCGAGCTCCAGCTACTCCCGCTTGCTTGCCTGCAGGTCCTCACTAACCCTGAAAGCTGCTGCCGCCCTGCGTTGCTTTTTCTTCTCATCTCCCTTCACACTCGCAAGCTGCTGTCTGGTCCACTTTTGTCCCTGCCAGAGGCTTCATTACTTTTTTTTCCTCCCAATTCTTTATATTTCCATGGCGATTGGTAGTTGCGAAGTACTATAATTAATCGGAGGGATATTTTGAGGCACAGGGAGAGCGCAGCGCCTGGGGTGAATCTCTCCCCAGAAGTTTAAACAGCGGGATGCTGAGCAGGAGCTCACAGCAGCGAGGGCTGTTAGGGCTGTCCTTGTTAACCCTCGGCCAGCTCTGGGGAACCGATGGCCACAGATCCCCTTCCCCAGGGGGGAAGATGGCCACAGATCCCCTTCCCCCCCAGATCTGCATTGCCTGTGGTGGGA
>NW_024470390.1:0-112813 GCF_900496995.4 Aquila chrysaetos chrysaetos | reverse complement strand
TAGAAGCAACAGTCACTGGGAGAGATCTGCAACCCGGGGGGGGGGGGGGGGGGGGGGGTGTGTGTCTTAATTTTTAAGTTCCAAACGAGGGGATAAGAGTTGGTTAGGCCCCGGGAAACCCACAGCAGGTCAAGGTGGGAGCCTTCGGCCTCACCCCAGGGCGCTGCTTGGCAAAACACCCACGCCGAACCCCCCCCCCCCCCCCCCCCCCCCCCCCCCCCCCCCAAAAAAAACCACAACCGCAGCCCGGCTCAAATTTTCCACAACTTTATTCCAGAAAGGCCACCGAGCCGCCAGAGAATTACAGAGGCAACCGGGGAACACTGGGGTGGGAGTTTGGGGTCCAGCCGCCACCGGGCAGAGAGGGAAAAAGAATTAAATTGCTGGAATAACTTCGGTTTTGAAGCTTTTTTTTCCCTATTTTTAAACCCGGCAGGCTCGGCGAAAGCTTCCTGTGCGGATTAGCAGCGGGGGGAAAATAAAAACCCAAACCAAACCAAGCTCAACCCGGCTGAAAATAGGAGCATCATGAAGGTAGTTAGTGCGGAGGGAAAGGAGCCGGGGAGGGGGGAGTGAAGCTCGACGGCCGCCTGCTGCCCTTGCACCAACATCCTGCGCAGTGTCTGGAAACGGCCCGGTGTTGGCGGACATTGGTGGACGTTTCGGCAGTTCCAGTCATGGAGTGCTCGGGGGGGGGGGACGGGACACGAGTGGGGGGACAACGGCTCACCTTGGGGCTGTAGCCTCAGGCTCCGCTGTGGGGAGGGTGGGGCGGGTGGTCAGTGGGACCCCTGCAAAGGTACACCCCTCCACATAAAAGCCCCCCCCCGAGCGCACACTGTGCACATTCCCCCCCCCCCCCGCACCTTGCACGAGGGCGTGTCCCCCCCCAAACCCAGCACGAGGGTGTCCCCACACACACACAGTGTTGTTGTCCCCCTGCACAGAGTGCCCCCGCCCCAGGTGTGTTGTGTGTCCCCCCCCCCGGCCCCGGAGATGCAGAGCAGTTCGGCCATGGTGGGGGCAGCCCAACCCCCCTGGCTCGTTTTTGGGGGGCGCCCAGGGGATTGCCCACCCCCCAGTATAACCAGTGCATCCCCCCAGTATAACCAGTGCATCCCCCCCCCCAGGATAACCAGCACATCCCCCAATATAACTAGTGTATCACACAGTATAACCAGTGCATCCCCCAGTAGAGCCAGCACATCCCCCAGTATAACCGTGCATCGCCCCCGCGCAGCCCCCCCGCCCCCGCCGGTACCGGGGCCGCCCCGCGCGTTCCCGCCGCTCCCCGGGGCCGCGCACAGCCGGGGCCGCGCTCGGCGCTCCCGGGCGGCGGCAGCTGCTGCGGCCGCGGCGCTGAGCGGGGGGGGCCCGGCGGGGCGCGGGGGGGGGGGGCCCGGGCCGGCGCCCCCCGGTCCCGACGCGATGGGCGAATGGACCATCCTGGAGCGGCTGCTGGAGGCGGCGGTGCAGCAGCACTCCACCATGATCGGCAGGTGAGCCCACGGCGGGGGACACACACACGGCCCCACCGCCGCCCCAGCCCCACGCTGCCCCCCGGGGGCAGCATCCCCACACCACCCTGTCTTCCCCCCAGGGTCAGCAACTGCCCCTGGGGGGGGGCCCATCACCCTCGGGGCCACAGTGGGTCTATGTGGGGTGACAACGGGTCCCCACAGGGCACCCCCCCCGCCGCCAAGGGGCTGGGAGGTGGCCTCGGGTGTAGGGGTGGCAGAGGGACCCACTGTCATCTCCCTGCTGTCACCTCCCCGCTGGCAGGAGGTGACAGCTGTGATAACAGGGACACCGTGGGGACGGTCATAGCCCGGGGGGGCCCTTCCCGCGTGGGGGCCGGCCACGGGGGGGGTCCTCGCTGGAGGAGGGGGCCATCGGCTGCATTTTGGGGACCAGCGGTGCCCGGTGAGATGCAGGTGTGGGCGAGGGGACAGGAGACAGGAGAAGGTCCCCACGTGTCCCCCGCTAGCAGCACATCCCCAAACCTGCACCCCACATCCCCCCCCCCCCCCAAGCCTCCACCCCAGCTCCCTCAGGGCGCCTGGGAATGGGCTCCCACCTGCCATGGGGTGCACGGGGCACTGGGGGGGGGGTCCCGCTGTCCCGGGGGGGGGGAGGCAGGGGATGACACCCCCCACCCCACTTGTCCCCACCCCTCCTGGGAGAGCTGCAGCGAGAGGGACGAGTATCGACGGGTGCCCGCGGCCCCAGGATGGGTCAAGGTCAGGGGCGGTGGCATGGGGGGAGATGGGCCTGGGAAGCACCCAGGGGTCCAGGTAGGACCTGGGGGTCTGGGTTTGGGTTGGACCTGGGGGTCTGGGTTCAACCCATGTGTCTGAGTGGGACCTGGGGGGTCCAGGTCCAGGTCAGACCCACGTGTCCGGGTTCAACCCATGTAGCCTGGTTTGACCCACGTTGTCGCAGTTCAACCCACGTATCCCAGTGCCCATGTAGGACCCACGTGTCCAGGTAGGATCTGCACATCCAGGTAGGACCCACGTGTCAGGGTCCGGGCGGTCGCACCTCCTCCCTCCCTCCCTCCTATCGAGCAGGATCCTGCTGACGGTGGTGGTGATTTTCCGTATCCTGATCGTGGCCATCGTGGGAGAGACGGTGTACGAGGACGAGCAGACCATGTTCATGTGCAACACGCTGCAGCCGGGCTGCAACCAGGCGTGCTACGACAAAGCCTTCCCCATCTCCCACATCCGCTACTGGGTCTTCCAGATCATCCTGGTCTGCACCCCCAGCCTCTGCTTCATCACATACTCCGTCCATCAGTCGGCCAAGCAACGGGAACGGCGCTACTCCTTCCTCTACCCGCTCTTGGAACGGGACGGTCGCGAAACCAAGAAGACCAAGACGATCAACGGGGTGCTGGCACCCAGTCCGGAGGGGGGGTGCAAGGAAGAACCCGACTGCCTGGAGGCGAAGGAGCTACCCGGCCCGCCGCCGCGACCCCCCCGCAGCTCCAAAACCAAACGACAAGAGGGCATCTCCCGTTTCTACGTCATCCAGGTGGTTTTCCGCAACGCCCTGGAGATCGGTTTCCTAGCCGGGCAGTATTTCCTCTACGGATTTAACGTGCCGGCCATCTTCGAGTGCGATCGTTACCCTTGCGTCAAAGAGGTGGAGTGTTACGTCTCGCGGCCCACCGAGAAGACCGTCTTTTTGGTCTTCATGTTCGCCGTCAGCGGCGTTTGCGTCCTCCTCAACCTGGCCGAGCTCAACCACTTGGGTTGGCGCAAGGTCAAAGCCGCCGTCCGGGGGGTGCAGGCGCGTCGCAAATCCTTGGTGGAAGTGCGCAAGAAAGACCTTTCCCCCCCGGTCCCCGCGCCTGCGCTCGGCCGGACGCAGTCCAGCGAGTCCGCCTACGTCTGAACCCCCCCCTGCCACAGGGGGGAAGACGGTGCTGCCCACCCCCCCCCAAATTTCCGGGGTTCCCCCCTCTCCGGTTTGCCGCAAGGGCTGATGCCGAGTCTCGGCGTTGATCGACCTCTTCACGTCATGGTGCAAGCGGGGAGTGGGGCGGAGGGGGGGGGGAGCCCCACGATCTGCACCCCGACGGCCTCTGGGCTGGGGGGGGGGGAAGAAGTTATTTATTTGGTAGAGGGAATGGGGGGGGCAGAGCCCCCCCCGAAATGTAAATAAATGGGCTGGAGGATTGAGCGCTGAGCTCTAACTGGGGGGTTGGGGGGTGTCGCTGGACGATATCTCCCCCCCCCCAGCATGGCAGGGGAGGCCCCTGGTGCCGCAGGGTGCCTGGCACACCCCACCCCCCCGGATTTGCAGCCTCTAATCCGCTCTCTAATAGCTCTAAAGAAGGGAAAGGGGCTGAGCCAGGCACCATCTGCCAGGGCCCCTCCCGGGGTTGGGGGGGGGGAGCCACCCCCCAGCCCCACCGCTGCGAACCCAAAGGAGACGGCGCTGGTGCAAAGGGTTTTATTGGGATGCAGCGCCCGGCGGGATCCGGCGGCTACAGCCTGTAACAGAGAATGGCCGGTCAGGGAGGGGTCCCCTACTCACGTCACTTCCCGGAAAGCTCTCTTCTCCACGTATTTCAGGCGATACCTCCTCTTGAACCTGGTGAAAGATATGAAGAAACGGGTCAAAAATCGACCCCCCCAACCTGCCCCGAATCCGTGGGGCCGTCAGAATGACCCCCCCTCGCCCCCCCCCTCCCCGCTTACTTGGCCCTCTCCCGCGGCTCGATCAGGCTCCTCTTCTGCAGGCTCTTGAAGCGGTCGCGCAGGACGCTGCCCTCGGGCTGGGGGGGGGCCGAGTGGGTCAGCGACGGCATGTTGGGGGTGGGGGGCACAGGGTGGCAGGGGACATACCCCCCCCCCACCTCCCAGCCAGGTCAGCCAGGTTTGGGGGGGCTCCCTCCAGCGGGGAAGGGAGCGGAGGAGCCATTTCACACACACACCCCCCCAGCACCATCCTGTGGAGGTGCTGGCACTCTCAGCACCCAGGCCCTCGCCTACATGATGAGGTCCCGGGACCCCGGAGACCTTCACATTCCCAACCCCCCCCCGTGGCGGGGGGGGGCTGCGAATCCTCCTAGCGCAAGGATGGGTCTCATCACTGGGTGTTGACACCCCCCCCCCCCAGTGGCCCCCCCCAAGGGGGGTGACCCACCTTCAACGTGCGCAGGGACTCGGCCAGCTCGTCGCTCAGCTGTACCTCCAGGCTGGGCTCCTCGTACCTGTGGGGATGGGGGGGGTACAGAGAGAGAGGGTGGTGATATCAGGCAGCCCCACACACACACACCCTCTCCCCACTCACTTGAGGGGCCCCAGGCGTCGGGGCAGCGCGTCCTTCGCCCGACGCTTGGCCAAACGCGCCTGCCGTCGTCGCAGCAGCTCCGCTTCCCACCGCTTCACCTGCCGCCGCAGCGAACGCAGGCGGAAAAGCTCCTGCTGCCTGCCGGCAACGCGCCGCCTTCTCCCGGCGCTGCCGGGCCGCCTGCGGGCACAACCGCGTCAGGAACCCGGCAGACCCCCCCACGCGCCCCCTGAGCCGTCGTGCGTGCGTCCCCCCCGGAGCCGTCCCCGCACCAGGGCTCGGGCTTCCTTCTCCCGCCGGCGCTGCTGCTCCGTCTTCTTCTCCTGCCGCGGGGCCGGTTTTGGCGCATCCCCGGGCTCTGCCGGCGCTGCCGGCGCCTCCTCATCTTCCTCGTCCCCCGACTCCTCCAGCAGCCCCTCGCACTGCTCCTGGAAAACCGTCTCCTGGGGGCGAGAAGGGGGGGTCACCACCCCGGTTTCGGAATGGAGCCTCTCCTGTGCCCCCCCAACCCACTCCCAAGGAAAGGGGTTGGGGGGGGTGGGGGGGGCTGCAGGGCCCCCCCAAACCCGCGCTGTGGGTCCGGGGCAGGGGTCTCACCGCAGTGGGGAGCTCAGCGCCCTCGGGGATCTTCAGCTGCCTCTCCACCTTGTCCTCCGCCCTCTTCTTCCTCACCTCCACCTCGTGAGCCCGCAGCAGCAGCGCCTGTGGGGGCCGGCGGCACCGTCACCCCCAAAACAAAGGGGACAGCCCCCTCCCCGTGCTGGGGGCGGAGGGGGGGGATGACCACCCCGCACCCACAGCCCCCCCCCCCCCCCCCAAACCTGGTGGTCCTCAAAGGTGGGGTTGTAGGAACCGCCGGCGGCGATCACCTCCACGGCGGGGACCTGCGAAGGCTTCGTCTGCAGCCTAGCAGGGCGCTGCGGGGCGGGGGGGGGGGGGGCAGCTGGGGTGAGGGTCTCTGCCCGGCTGTGCCCCCCCCCCCAGACTCACCTTCACCCTCTGCTTCTTGGTCTGCTGCAGGAACCAGCTGTCCTGCCCCGCCAGCGCCTGGTCCAGGGGGTCTGCGGGGAAACCGGCACCCCCCCCTCACTCCAAAGCTCCCAGGACAGGCTCGGGGGAGAGGGCAATGCTGACCACCCCCCCACCCCCCCAAGCCCCACAGGAGGGAGGGGTTCCCCTGACACAAGTGAATAAAACTGGGGGTCGTTCCCCGCGTCGCTCTGGTTTTTGTGCCCCCCCCGGGGCACCACTCGAGGTTAATCCCACCTTGGCCCTAGGGGGAGAAGCCACCCCCTCCGATTTTCACACAAAAACCCCAAATTTTGCTTGGTGCCCTCCCTCCCAATGCCCCCGGGAAAGACCTTGCTGCAAAAGCGGGGGAAACATCCCCAAAAACACCCGGGCTGGTGCCAATTCCTGCCGGGAAGCCCCCCTACAACCAGCATGTGCCCCCCCCCCCCCACTTACTATCAGCCCCCCAGATGTCGTAGAAGCCCCTTTCGGGGTCCGAGCGCCCCTTTTCCGGCGCTTTATCCGGCGGAGCCCCCCCTCGCCGCAGCCGGGCTCGCAGGCGCCGCTCGGCGCGGGGCAGCACCCCCTTTTCCGCTTGTTTCTCCCAAAACTGCCGTCGTCGCTTCTCTTTCCGCCCGTTGGGGATCTGGTGAGCCAAAATACTGCGGGGAGGGGGGGGGGGTGGTGGGGTGCAACGTCACCATGTTGTGTCCCCCCCCCACGCCGTCCCCCCTCACTTGTTGGGTGCCGGCACCTTGGAGTCGGGCTGCAGGACGAGGTCGACGTGCAGGGGCTTCTCCTTGCCCTTGTTCAGTTGCCGATCTGGGGCGCACCGGCGGGGGGGGACACACACACGTCACCCCCAAACACCGAGGAAAGGAAGTTGGGGTGTCGTTGTGTGCCCCCCCCCAAAAAAACCCAACCCCACTCACCCTTCTCCGCATTGCTGGCGTCCACGAAGAAGAGCCCCTCGTCTGGCTGCTCCGCGATCAGCCCCCTGAGGAGGAGCCCCCACCCGACCCTGGTCAATTCCCAAGGGGGGCTCCCCCTTCCCCCAACAGCCCCCCCAAGGCTTCCAACACCCCCCAGTGCCCCCCCAAACCTCAGGGTCCCCCCCCTTTACCCCTTACACATAACCCAAGCCCCCCTCGCGCCCCCCCCAGCTCCAGCCCCCCCCCGCCAATACCCCTCTCAGCCCCCCACCTCGCTCAGGGACCCCCCCCCAACCTCTCCTCCCAGGGCCCTCAAGCCCCCCCCCCCGGCCCTAGGCCCCCCCCCCACCGGGACACCCCAAAGCCCCTCTGAGCCCCCCAAAGCCCCTCTCACACCTCGCAAGTCCATCGTCCCCAGCCCGAAGGGTCCACGTGGCCTCTGGGGGCCTCTCGCTCCCCCAGGACTCCCCCCCCCCCCGGTGCCCTCAGCCCCTCCCGAAGCCGTTCGTGACCCCCCCAAGAGATGACGACGCCGCCGGGTGTCCCGTGACCCCCCCCGCCGCCCTCACCCTGTGGCCCGCTGCTGCAGCACCACGTCCTCGAGGAAGTCGCCGATTTCGCGGCCCAGCCGCGCCTCGGGGCCGGCCCAGCGCTTCCAGCCCTTCTTGCGGTTGCGGGGACCGCGGGAGCGGCGGCGGACGGTGGCGGGATCCCGCGACCCGAGGCTCAGGCCCAGGAACGAGGTGGACGCCGCGGGCGCCGCCATCTTGAAAGGAAGAGCCAGGCCGCGGCGGCTTGACGGAAGCGCTGCGCAGCCACTTCCGGCCGCCATCTTGGGGAGGGCGGGGAGAGGCGGGGACGCCATCTTGGGGAGGGCGGGGAAGGGCGGCGGCGCCATCTTGGGGAGGGCGGGGAAGGGCGGCGCCGCCATCTTGGGAAGGGCGGTGTCCAGCTGTGTCTTGGGGGGGGCTCCAGATGTGTGTCCCCCCCCCCCCAGATGTGCCCCAAACACCCCGGGCGTGGGCCCAGGAGGGGGCCTCGGACCCCCGAACCGGCTCCAGATGTGCCCCAAACCCCCGAAGCTCTGGCACACGCGCGCACACGCAACTTCATGCCTGGACACGCGTGTTCTCGCCTCCCTCCCCGCCTCGTGCATGCCCTCCCACAGCCCTGCACACGCCCATGCGCGTGCATCCACCTCCGTGTGCGCACATGCGCTCCCTCGCCCCCCCACGCATGCTGACACACGTGTGCACCTCCGCCGTGTGCACGTACACGCATTCACGCCCCTGCTCCCATGTCATCGGACACCCTCACATACATGTACGAGCACCCACCCATGCACAACCCCCCCCCACATGCATGCATGTACACACATGCACAAGCACCCACACGTTCATGCACATGTGTGTGCCAGCCCCTGACACCCCATGGGCATCCCCCCCCCCACGCACCCCCTCCTTTGCAATCCCCCCCCTGCACACATACCCCTTGCACACCCACCCCACCTTGCACCCCTCCCTTGCACACTCACCCCTCCTTACAACCCTTCTCTTGCACACACCTTCTCCCTTGCACACCCCTCTGTCACGCACCCCCACACACACACTCCCCCATGTACATCCACCCCCTCCTTGCACATCCACCCCCATCATCCCTCCTTGCACACCCACCACTTTTCTCACCCTCCTTCACACACACCCCTGCACACCCACCCTTTTTGCACACTCCCCCCCCCCCCCCCCTTGCACACCCACCCCTCCCCAGACCCACAACCGCCATGGCTCCATCAGCCGCATCCTCCCTTTATTGGGGCGTGGGGAGAGATCTCGGGGGGGGGGCTTTGCAGGATTGGGGGGGGTGGGCTACTCAGCGGATCCCTTGGGCCGACGCTTGGAGGGGGGCACCAAGCGGGGTGGCAGGTCAGCCGGCAGCCCCCTCCCCTCCAGTTTCGCCCCGATGAGGTGACCGGCCAAGGCGAACTCTTCGGCGTCCAACATGCCGTCGCGGTCGACGTCGCTCAGCTGCCAGATTCGGCCCAGGACGGAGCTGGGCAAGTTGCTGCTCACCATCCACCCCCGCGCCCGCCGCCCGCTCAGCTTCCCCCCCATCGGAGCCAGCCCGTAGAAGATCTCGTCGTACTTGGCCTTGTCCTTCGTCACCACCCATTCCTCCTCTTCCTCGCCTTCTTCCTCTTCCTCTTCCGTCCCGCTGAAGGGGCCCTGGCGGGTACCGTCGAAGGCTCCCCCCTGCACCCCGGCGCCCTCGGGGGCTTCCAGCTCCTCCTGACGCAGCAACGGCATCAGGGCGGCGATGTCGGTCGTCAGCAGCTCGTCCAGCGCCTCCAGCATCCGCGGCTTCAGCGCCGGGAACCGGGCGAAGTCGTGGACCAGCAGCAGCTCCTGGATGGGGAGGAGGGGGGGATGACATGGGGAGGGGGTCAGCATCCCGATGGACCCCCCTGGCATGGGGGGTCAGCATCCCACCAGTCTCCCCCCAGCACAGGATTCAGCATCCTGATGGATCTCTTTGCACAGGGATCAGCATCCTGCCGGACACCCCGGCACAGGGGTTGGCATCCCTACGGAACCCTTGCACAGGGGTCAGCATCCCAATGGACCCCCCCCAGCATGGGGGTCAGCATCCCAGCACGGGGCTCATCATCCCACCAGATCCCCCCCAGCACACGGGTTGGCATCCTGCTGCCCCCCACCCCTGGCACGGATGTCGCGACCCCCCCTCCCCGACCCCCACCTGCATGCGGGCACAGTCGGGGAAGTCTCCGGGCGGGATGTGATGCTCCAGCTGGATGCGGGCGAAGAGGACCGGCAGTTTGGCGATGAGCTGCTTCTTCTTGTTGTCCTTCCCGAAGACGGAGGGCATCTCCTTCTTCAGGCGGCTGATGATGTGCGCGTGGACCTGGGGGCAAAGGGAGGGGGTGTCAGGGCACCTGGGGGGTCCCTTCTGCAGGAAGGTGGGGGGGGGGGGCCGGGTGTTGTGCCGGTGGTGGATTGCACGGCACGGCACAGGGTGGGAAGCGTGGGAACCCGGATGCCTGGGTCCCCTCCACGGCCGAGAGCCTTCAGTGGGAGAGCTGAAACTGAGGGGGGTTGTCCCACGGGGGGGGGGGGGGGGTGTCTGGGTGCCCACCCACCACACGGCCCCATCCCTGTCCCATCTCCATCCCCATTCTGTCCCTGTCCCCATCCCTGTCCCATCTCCATCCCCATGTCCACATTCGCATTTCCATCCCCATCCCAGCACACATGGCAATCCCGTCCCCATCCCCGCGCCGCACAAAGGGCCGCGGCCGCAGGTGGCCGGATGCGATAAGGCCGGCGGCGGTGGCGGGGGGGAGCGGGGGGGGAAGAGGGAGACGAGGAATAACGCCAACCCCCACCCCCTCCCTTCCGTCCACCCCCCCGGACCCCCGTGGCCAGATGCCAGGGTGATGGGTTGGGGGACAGAGGGCTGCTTCATCTCCCCCCTCCCCAGCCCTAAACCAGTCCCCCACAATCCTGGGGGGGTCTCAGCACATTGAGGGGGGGGAGCAGGGAACTTGCCTGGGAGTGGGGGCTGGGGGGGGGCACGTTAATTATTCTGTAATCACAGGGGCGGAAGGCGCTACCTCACGGGAAACCCTTAACGAGGAAGCCAGGCACAGGATGGGGTGGGAGGGGGGAACACGATGACGTTCCCCCCCCCCCAGGCAATAGGGCCATTGTTGGAGATGGCCGGGAGCCACCGGGACTGAGGGGACCCCCTGAGCCCCCTCCTGGGGCCAGGAAAGGGGACCCCAAACCATCAGTGCTCCTTCTCCTCCTGGAGATGGGGAGAGCTCCGAGGAGTCCTCATGTCCCCGTGGCCCCACCGGAGCCGTGGAGAGGACACACGCACCCAGCTGGCCGCACTCACCCTAACGAGCCGTGCCCGCTTGACGAGGTCATTGAGCTTCCTCAGGGCGGCATTTCGAGGCAGGTTCTGGATGTCCTGGAACAAGTCCTGCTCCTCCAACTCAAAGAGCTGCCGGTTGTCGGTGATGAGGAGCGGTTCGGACCAGAAGGACCCGATGAAGACGCGCAGCACCTCGGGGGTGTTGAACACCTTGCCCAGGGACCACATCAGCGCCCCGTAGACGCGCATCAGCTGCTGCGTCTCCACCATGTCGGCCTTGTTCAGGACCACCCGGATCTTGTCCTCGTTGCCCTTGAGGGCTCGGATGGCCTCGGAGAACTCGTCCGAGATCTCCAGCTTGTGGGCGTCGAAGAGGAGGATGATGAGGTCCACGCGCTCGGCGAACCACTGCAGCACGGCCGGGAAGTCATAACCTGGGAGGGGAGGGCAGGAAGGGAGAATTGGGGGCTCCTCTGGGGCTGGGCTGGGGTGCCCGTGGGGGTGGGGGACCCCAGGAAGGGGGGGTGCTGCCATGCACAAGGTGCAAATGAGCGGCACCCTGGAGGGGTCTGCACGGAGGGGAAGCCAAAACCGACCTCAAAACCCAACCCTAATTCCAACCTAAACTCTAACCCTAACCCCAACCTCAAACCCAACCTTAATCTCAACTCTAACCCCAACCCTAACCCCCAACCTCAACCCTAATCCCAACCCTAACCCCCAAACCCGACCCTAAACTCAAACCCAACCCTAAACCCAACCCCAACTCAAACCCCCCACCCCAGCCCCTGCCTGGAGCAGGGTCCCACCAATGGGGTCTTGCTTAGCCCTCCCCTTCGCTGCACCCCTCCACTGAGCCCCCCCCCCAGCCCTGACACCCCCCCCCCCGTGCAGCACCCAACCCCCGCCCATGCGGTGGCCACGCTCGGCAGCACTCCGGGGTGTTGGGGGCCAGTGGGGTGCTGTGACGCCCATGGCCCCTCCACAATGGCCCCTGCTCCCTCCCCGGCCCCCCCTCGGCAGCGGGAGGCCCTGAGAGCCTGAAAAAAAAGCACCAAAAAAGGAAACGCGGCAAGTCCTGGGAAAAGTCTGTCTGTCCCCATTCCCGTCCCGGTCCCTACCCCTGACCCCGTCCTTGTCCTTAACCCTGGCCCCAACCCCGGCCCCCCATGCATACCACAACGGAGAGCATCCAACCAGGAATTTGGCCTCGACCCAGTCCCAGCCCACAGCCCTGACCCCAACTTTTCCCAGCCCCCCCCCCTTTTTCCAGCCTCCCCCTTTTCCCAGCCCCCTCTTTTCCAGGCCCCCCCACCTGGGGGGGGAGTCTCCTCCAGCCAAGCCCCCCCCCCATCCATGGGGCCATTTCGGGAGCCGGTGCCAAGGCTCTTGGCAGAGGCCGAGGGTTTCAGAGTAGGGAAGGAAAAGGAGGGGGGGGTCCGGGGGGGGGGGGGGCACGGCCTCTGCAGTGGGGCACCTTGCCTGGAAAGTTGGCAGCAGCCCCGGGGATGTGGGGCGAGCCCCCCCCCACCTGCCCAGCTCTGCAAAGGGGATCCCAGATACCCCTCCCCCTGCCCCACAGGACCCCCTTGTTGCTCATCCGGCCCTGGAGGGCAGTGGGGTGGGGGTGGGGGGAGCACTGGCACCCCCCCCCCCAGCCCTTGGCAGAACCCCATTGCATCGCCTTTGGCACCCATCGCTGGAGCCTCACCCCGCCAGCTAGCACCCCCCCCCCGGCTCTACCCCACCCCTTGGCACCCGCTGGGACTTGCACCACCCAGCAGCACCCCGCTGCGTTTTGCAACCTCCGTTGGCACCCCGTTACGGTTTGCAACCCCCCTCCCCCATTAGCACCCCGCTGCGCCTCGCACCCCCCCCCCCCCAGCAGCACCCTATTACACCTTGCACCCCCCCCATCTGCACCCCCCTGTGCCTTGCAGCCACCTCTTGGCACCCCGCTGCGTGTCGCACCTCCTCTTTGCACCCCACTATGCTTTGCACCCCTGTTTGCACCCCACTAAACCGTGCATGCCCCATAACGCTTTGCAGTCCCCCCTTACATTTTGCACCCCGTTACCCTTTACCCCCCCCCGTCCCCCCCCCACTGCATCTTGCACCCCTCCATTTCCTTGGGGCCCCACTCACGCCCCTCCCCCACCCCCAGGTTGGAAGGGGTGGGGAACCCCCCCCCCCCAACCCACGCGTGTCCCGGTCGCGGGTGGGGGGGCCCCCCCTCACCCCGGCAGACGCGCTGTTTGGCCCCCGAGAGGATGCCGGGGGTGTCGATCAGGCTGATGCTCTCCAGCACCTGGTTGGGGAGGTGGGCGCACATGAACCTGCGCGGGAGGAGCCGCGTTAGTGCCCCCCCCCCCCGGACCCCCCCGGGTCTGGGATTGCAAGGGGGTCCGTGGGAGCGGGGGGGGGAGTAGGTGGGCAGCACCCACTCGTGGCTGGGGGGGGCCCCCCCCAAGTGCCAGCGCATCTGCCAGCCCCTGACGGCCTCTTTCCGAGGGCGGGGGGGGGGCGGCTCTGGGCCAGCGGGGCCTTGGCAGGCTCCGGAGCCGCATTCCTGATGCCTGGCTCATCCCCCCCTTCCCGACCCCCCCACCCGTGGGGGTGGGGAGCAGACCCCACCCCCCTCCTTTCCAAGGGGTGTCCCCAAACGGGACCCCCCCACAGGGTCTGGGGGGGGGGGCGCTGCCCCCCACATTTTGGGCTTTTGGGGGGGTTGAGAGAAAATACCCCAAAATTGGGGAAAAAACCCCAAGAATCGGAGGGTGAAATCTGGGATCCCCCCTCCCAAGGTGGGATCGGGGGGGGTGTCCCCCATTTTTTGGGGGGGGGGGGGCGCTTTGCTCCAGCAAGGCTCAACTTGTGGCTTACTGGGTGGAGCGGGACCCCCCCTCACCCAGCCCTGGGGTGGTGGTGGTGGTGGTGGTGATGATGATGGTGGCGGGGGGGTGGTGGAATATTGGGGTGGGGGCTGCACTTACCGATTGAGGAAAGTATTCCCAAAAGGATTAAGTTTCCGGAAAGGTTTTTTGGGATCGACGATGAGGGCGTTGCCCGGCGTGATCCCCTCCGTCTCCCCGTGCATGATGGCCACGAAGGAATCGGTGGTGGGTTCGGGACCGATCCGGCTCCCGGGAATCTCCTGCTCCAACAGGTAACGGATAAAAGTGGTTTTCCCGGTGGAATATTGCCCCACCACCAACACCATCGGTTTATTATCGAAAATCGGCGTCTTCCAAAGCTGGCGAGTGGAAATCGTGGAAACGGTAAAATTCCTCCACCGGTAAAAGTTTCTTCTTGTAGAGGGTCTTCAGCCCCTCGGTGACGGTGCGGACCACCTCGGGGCTCTTCTTCTCGTTTTTCCGCATCCAGCTGAACATCCTGGCGATGGATTGGGGGGGGGGGATATCCCTGGTGAGATGTGCAAAGGGGGGGGGAGCGGCAACCCCAAAATGGGTGTCCTTTGGGTGGGTTGGGTTGGGGGGGGGGGGGCTGGCGAAGGGGGGTCTGCTCGGTTCAGCTGGAAGGGCTGAGCCATGGGGTGCTGGGGGGTGCTCGGTGGGATTCCCCCCACCCCTCAACCCGTCCTGGGCTCCTCGGAGGAGAAACGCTGCAAAATTGAGCAGAAAAAGGAGGTTTTGGGGGTTGTTTTCGCCTTCCCGGTGAGGCTCGGGGCTGCCGTTCACAGGGCCAGGGGGTTTTTCTCCTCTTAGCCTTTTTTTCCCCCCAAAAAGCGGTGAAAGACTGTCAGGGGGGTCCGCAAGGGGAGCGGAGCTGCCAGCGCCGCTTTCCAGAGCGGGACGCTGCTCCTGGCCGATGCGACTTGTCCCTTTTCTTCCTCTTTTTTTTTTTTTTAGGAAAAAAAAATCCCTTTCCCGGCGATGCCGAAGGTCCTGAAGATCTGAGCGGGGGGCCGGAGGTGGCCGGGAGAAAAGGGCTGGGGGGGGGGGGGGGAATATATTAACATAAATTATCAGGGCAAGGCGGGGTTGAGATGAAGCCATAAAAGAAAAAAAAAAAAATTAATAAATTAATAACAGCGAGGGGGTTGGGAGAGGGATCGCAAGAACCAGCCACCACAGTTCCACAGTTCCCATGCCAGACCCCCCCCCCAAAAAAGAAAACCCCAACCCCTCTCCCCAGGTTCTTCATTGTCTCCCCGAGACCTGCGGCCCCACTCACGGGTCAGGATTCAGGTTCTTCCTCACCTTAGCTGCAAGTCCCAAACCCCTCAGAATTCACCCTGAAATGCAGAGGGTCACTCCGGGTTCCCCCCAAGGCCAGGACCCCTCCCTTCATCTGGGGTCTCAGCGGCCACTTTTCGGTTTTACCTGGATTTTAATTATTTTCCCGATATGGGTGGGGGGGGGGTTGCCGAAAGCAAGAGGGACCACCGAGGCGGGCGCCGTTTTTAAAAAGAAGAGCGATTTAATTTACACAGAAGTACTAAATGTACATAATTCTTTAAAAAAATCGTTATACACAATAAATACAGTACAAAATTATTTTATAGTACTATATTTTGTTTCAAACGGTGAGAGCGTTCACTGGTACTGGTGGGGTGGGAGGGGATGGGGGGGGTCGTCAGACTCATTTGGGGGTCTCCGTCACCGCTCTGGGGGCGAGGACGGGGCAGGATTTTGGGGAGGCCCCCTCCAACTTTTGCCTCCCTCCCCCCCAAGAATGGGGATTAAACCCCCCCAAAATGTGGATTGCAAAAAGTGGGAAAGGGCTTACCCCCCCTGGGGTGCAACGCAAGATCCCAATGGCCAAACCTGGATTTTTCTCCCCAAAACCGGGGGGCAGGGAAGAGCTGCCCCCCCCGGCATCAAACGGCCCTTTTTGGGTTTTCCAACAGATCCGTCTCGCAGGGAAAGGAAAAATAAGGAGCTAACGATCCCAATCCACGCTTCCTTCTCGCTTAAAAAAAAATAAAAAAATAAAAAAATTAGACACTAAACAAAAACCCCAAACAATTTAATATACATTTTTATATATATATACGTATATATAAAAAAGAAAACGCCAAATATTTTTAGCCTGGGAATCGTCATCCCTTATTGCTACCCCGACCCACCCGTGCCGAGCCGCTGTGCCGGGGGCTCAGGGGGTCCTGGCTGCTCGGCGGCATCCGCCCGTGCCGCGTCCAACCGTGCAGGAAAAATAAAATAAAAATAATCATAAAAAATAAAAAAACCCCAAAATAATTACCCTTGGGTTTGCTCGCTCCAGCCTAGGGACGAGCAAAGGGGGGCCCCCCCCCAAATTCCCGGGGAGCGCCAGATCCAGCCCCCTCTCCCCTCCAAGCCCCTTCCCTTGGGAGCGGTTGGCGGGATGAATCCCGCTCCCCTCTAAGGCCTTATTTTTTTGGGGTGAAAAAAGAGGAGACGAGGGAGCAAGGAAGCGCGTGGGGGCTGCCAGCATTCCCAAAACTCATCTGCTCCATTTGGGAGTGATGCGGGATTAGGGGGGGTATCGCGCTTTTTCCACGAGAATGGGAGAAATAAAAAAACCACCGGGAATTTCTGGAGGAAAGAGCAGGATTCAGGCAACGGGGCGGGGGGGAATTTCGGCGGCCGAAGCCGGGTGTTGGTGAGCCAGCGTGCCGTGAGCAAGCGCACAGGAATGCCGAGCGTGCTCGCCGCCCCGTTCCCAGGCTCAGGAAAGGAAAGGAAAATCCCATCCCCCCCCCCCGGCAGCTCCTCCCCAGCCTCGTCCCACCGGAGCGGCCGTCCCGGCACTGGGCGATGCCACGCACGCTCCGGCGTTACGGCACGCTGCGGGTCTGGAGAGCGAGGGGAGCAAAATTCCCGCTTTTGTTACTTTTTTTCACCCTAAAAAAAAAAAAACCAAAAAACTTTGGCAGGGTGGTGGCTCTGCCCTGGTTTTGTTGCACCAGCCTTTGAAACTTCACTTTTTTGGGTTTTTTTTTTTTTGGTTATTGTTTGGTGGGTTTTGGAGGAAGGGAAGCCGACGCCGGCTGGAGAGGAAGGATGTTTTTCTGTTTCCAAGGGTGATCCCTCCCTGTTTACCACCACCCAACACTGCACAGAGGCTCCCTTTCACCGGAGCAAAAAAACCAAACCAAAACAAAAAAAAACAAAATCCGAGAAAACCAACAAACCAAACCCGGAAAAAACCCAACGTTCAGATGCTGTTCGTTCTTTCCCCGTTCCCGCCCAGACCCTCGCCCTCCGTTACAGGGAGGGGGGTGGGTGTCATCACCCCCCCCCTCCCCCGAGGTCTCTGCCCTTCGCTCTGCCCCAGATCTGCAGTGTTTTGCCCCAAAATCCCATTTCCCCAAGTTTTCCAAAGCACGGGAGCTGCCCTTACACATACACCCCCCCCCCCGCTGCTGTGTATGTACATACATATATACACACACACCCCCCGGCACTCGCCAATCATATATATTTATATATGCGGATGTATGTATATGTATGCGTATAGGCTGGTGTAGCTGGCTGGGGAGGGGACCAGGCTGTGAAGGAGATGGGACAGTGGCACACGCACCCGATGGCACTTAAAAAAAAAAAAAAAAAAAAAAGAGGTTAACTTATTGCCTCCAAAAGGAAAAAAAAAAGGGGGGGAAAACAGGATGGAGGGAGGCAGGCGGGGCTTGCGGGCACAAATGTAGGGAAAATGGGAAAAAAAGCTGGCGTCCTGGCTGGCACCGTGGTGGGAGGGAGGCCCTAAGGCAGAGCAGGAACGGACGGATCCTCCCGGGAGCTTCTAGCATCTCACAAAATACTTTTTTTTTTTTTTTTTTTTTTTTTTTTTTGGAAAGGCTGCACTTGCAGTGTATAATTGCTCTCCCCCCCCCCCCCCCGCCTTAAAAAAACCCTCATCCTTCCTGCCATGTTTGACATCAGTCTGGGTGGGAGAGCTGAGGCAGAGCTGGGGGGGGGTGACAGGTGACAGGGAAAAGCAGAAACGGAGTCATCCCCCACCTCCGCTTCCCCGGCTGGACGCTATTCCTCCCCTCCCCTGCCAGATCCCACCCTCGAGGGATTTGCTTCTCCTCCAGGCATAAAACTGTAAACTTTGCTTTTCCTTTTAGCCATTAGTGTTTGTGTTTCCTTCTCTTTTTTTTTTTTGCCCTTCGCTGACCAGCCAGAGGGTCCAAAAACTTGCGCGGTATCCAAAATAACTTAAAAAGGAAGGATAAATTTTGCCCCTGGGGCAACACGACTGCAGAGTCCTCTTTGGCCTCCCACCGGTTTTGATTCACGACCTGCTCCGGAGCTTACGGCCGGCCGGGGTGGGAGCAGGGTCGGGGGGGGGGGGGGGGGGGGGGGGAGAGAGAATAGACCGATCAGATATTCATATTAGCAATTTGTTACAGAATCTAAATTACACAGCCGACAATACCTACGAGCCCCACCAGTCCACCCCCGGGCGCTCGGTCGCACCGCACTTGCCGCCGAGGTCATGCGGATCGTAAATCCGACCTCCGCCCGCACTTTAAAACATCCGAAACCCCCCCCATTTTTATAAACACGAGGGCAAAACATCCCAGGGACGCCCTCCGTTTCCCCGTCCCTCCCGTCCCAGGCCCGGCCCGTCGGGTCTCTGGGAGGCGGCACCACCGGAGGGGGGGCGCTCAACCGCATCCAACCAGCAAGAGCTGCTGCTGCTTCTTCTCCTCCTTCTTCTTCCTCTCCAGTCCTTGTTCAGTGTCCCGCTGCCGCTTCGTTTGGGTTCTCTGTTATCTGTTCAACGTCCTTGCTCCAAGGCCACCGTTGTGATTAGGGGCAAGGTAGGCGTCCGTACGGTGGACGGGTGAGGAGAAGGGGGAGGAGGAGGAGTTGTAAGAAGAGGAAGGCGTCCGGACGTTCTGGCCCCCAGTCTGAGGTTGCTGCAGGTTGAGGATGCTGTCGATGGCGCTCTGGAGGTGCTCGTTGAGGGAATCGTCCTGGGGGCTGTCGCTGGAGAAGCTGGCGTTGTCCACCTCGAAGGACTCCGACTTTCTACGCTTGGCCGGGGGCAGCGGCACCTCCCAGGTGAGTTCTGAACCCGAACCCTGGTCGGGGGGCTCGGGTTTTATCATCCCGCGGTAAAATTCGTCCTCGACTTCCGCAAGCTCCTTCATAAGGCCACTGGTGGAGTCGTCGGTCTTCTGCGGGGCCGGGCTGTCCTGCAGGACCAGGGAGCGAGCGTCGCTCCTGTTGAAGAAGAGGAGCTTGGAGCTCTCCTCCGGCCGGCTCTTCTCCGCGGCGGTCGCCGAAGGGCTGTCCTGGCTCTTGTGGGAGGTGATCACGCTCCTGGATCCGTCCTCCTGCTTGATGACGAGGGCGCCGGGGAGTTTGTCGGCTTTCGGGGCGCTCCCCTTGGGGCAGGCGTCGGCGGGTTTCTCGGCCACGAAAGCGTCCACGTTCTCGCGGTAGGTCTTGCGAAGAGGGAGCCGGCAGTAGGTCACGATGGGTTTCTTCTCGGCGGGAGCCGAGGTTACATGGTCAACGGTCCCGTTCATCTGCCCGGTGGCGGTGGGGTGACGACGGTGCCGGAGGCGTGCGGGTCGGGTCCTTTGATGACGTGGCACACGGGGGGCGGCTGGTGCACGGGGTCCAAGGCGGTGTTGTGGACCACTTTGCTGAGGCCGGCCTCCTGCTTGATTTTCAACTTGAGGCCGATCCGACTGCGCGCCTCGTAGGTTTTGATGGGGGGTTTGCTCCTCGAGGGCAAGGCGTCCTCGTCCCCGTCCAGAGAGGGGGATGCCTTGGCCCAGGTGACCGACGGGGAGCCCCCGCTGTGCTTGATCACCAGCTTGGTGGGGTGGATGGGGGGGGTCATCTGCACGGGGGGCACCTTCAGGCTCTCAGGGGCTGGCGTTCGAGCTGGAGACGGAGGCCAGGGCTGCCGAGGAAGAGAGGCTCTGTGAGCGGGAGGACGAGGAGACGTACTCGTCTGGAACAGAAAGACCGCGTCAGGGCGTTAGCGTGATCGTGAAACGCTATCCCTCGATTAAAGGTTTTTTTTTTAAATAAGAAGTATTATTATCACAATAATGTTATTGCAAAATACACGTATTTTGCAAATTTGCCTGCTTGTGCTAGGATGTATTATTTTTTTTCTTTTCCCCTCTCACGCCTCTCAGTCCCTCTTCCCTTCGAGAACTTCCACTTCTTACAGAGTTTATCCCTTATTATCTCGCTCGGAGAAAGACACAGTAACTTAGCACAAACCTTTAATAAAGGACCTCCAGAGCAACCAGGAACAAAGAGGAGTTTGTCAGGAGCCTGAACACTGCACATGCTTTGCGTTTAATAAGATTTTGGCCACCGAGATCTTTAACGTAAAGGAGCGAGCGGGGAAGAGTACAGCCAGCAGCAGGTAACGCTCACTCTTGCTTTCAACAGCTTTTCCCCCAAATCCCCGCTGACCGTGGTGGAACAGGCTGACACTGTCCTGCCCTGAGCATCGCAGGGCCCAGAGACCTCACGCTTAGCCTCCGAAAAAGAGGAAAACATCAAAACCCAAGCATACGGTTATAAAAGGTGGACAAACAATGGGAATAATTCGTCTCCCACCTGGTTTCTCCTTTGCCAATTGCTTGTCAAGCGCTAACATGGTCTTTTCTTCCTGTATAAACATGCGGTCGATCATCACCATCTCCGCAGACGGACTCACTCTCTGCAGGCAAGGAACAGAAAGGGGGAGGGAGAGGAGAGGGATGGGGAGGAAGAGCGGCTGCAGTTACACATCACCACCACCTTAACCCACTCTTCTTAATTAACTCTTCCCGATTTTTTCCCCACCTCTGTTCATAAAGAGCAACGAAGGCTGAATGCAGAGCTGCCTTCTGCTGAATTCATGGCAAAATAAATACCAACTGCTTGCCAAGACCTGACTGAGCTGACGGTAGGGACGGCAAAGCTTTCAGATTTCTGCCAAAATCCAGGGGCTGAGCCCCCACCGACTCCACCGCGGCAGCACCACAGGGCCATGGCACTCAACTTGAACCAGTAAAACCGCGGGTTGATCGGAGCAGCCCGCGTTGGAGAAATAATTGTGTTTCTAGCCCCATCGGTGAGATTGGAGAAGGCAGGACGCCGGACTCACCCGAGACTCCTCTAAGAGCAGCAGGCGGTACTTGTTCAACATCGCTTGTGTGCGCTTTAGCAGCTGGGTAGACACCACTTCAAACTCCTCGTCCACTGTGAAGGAAGAGGAGGGTGGGGAGAAAAGAAAGTTTGTGTCACAAGGCAAATGCAGACACGGGGTCAGTGGCTCTTTATTATTAACTTTTTTAGTGGACTCACTTGGGGGAGACCCTGAAAAAAGAGGTTCAGCGTAATTTTTAATTGCTGCGATTAGTTAACAATTTGCCAAGATCTGTTTTAACCATTTCTCAAAACGTACAGAGACTGTGACAAAACTTTAATTACCTTTGAACTATTCCAGGTCAGAAACCCGGGAAAACTTCCAATATATTGTCTTGGGAATTTATGTTTTTCTCGAGTGAAGGTGTAGATGGTTTCTCCATTTTTTTTTTAGAACTAAAAAACCCCACTTTTTTTTAAAGCTCAATCCACCGTCCTCACGTTTTAGCAGCCCCAGGGAGCTCTGTGCCGGTCCCCCTGGGAGGACTTACCCTTCCTGTAGTCTTGAGCAGAGGGCAGCATCCCCTGGTAGACGTGGTAGGGCAGGAGCCGCTGCAAGGCATCGTTGAAGGAGCGGAAGGACGTCTTGTAGTCAGGATGCAGCACCGCGCCCTGGTGTTTGTGCAGCTGCTCCAGAAAACTGGACGGAAGGAGAAGAGGGAAAACTGCTGGGGGGGGAGCGGGTTTGACGTGCAAAATTCCCTGTTTCTAGCATTAACAGCATCACGTGGAAGAAGGGCCACAGAAATATACTACGGTAACGAATGGAGCCACAGCAACGAGACAGTCTCTGATGCTTTAATTTATCAGCCCCCAACCCCGATGCACTCACCAAGCTTCCTTGCTGGGCTGTAGTGTTGGGGCTTTCTTCAGACCAAGCTTGCTGTCATATTGCTGGGAGAAGAAAGAACAGGGGTGAGAGGGGACAGCGCCGACACACCGGGTTTAACCCATGCCAGCAGCTGGACCGAGCCCAGCCTACTGGGAATTTATTCTCTTTTGAGGGAATTGAGATACAGGAGCAGAATTGTGGAGACTGGCAACTGCTCTAGGAAGGAAGATGATGGATCGAATTGGTTTAGAATTAGGGGAATGAGCAAAAGGAGAAAGTGTGGATCACCACGGATTTTAAGTACGGAGGAAGGCTTCTGCTTGCTTTGACAAAACAGCTTTTGGCGTATTTAGATTACACATATAAATTGGTATATATACCCCAAATATACCAATATATAAATATACCAAAGATACCAAATTTATATATATTTGTATTTCGGTATATTTAGAGTTCCCACACTAAAGGGATACGCAACAACCTGCGAAGAAACTTCATTTCTTTCAACGACAAAGCTTGACGGTCGCCAGCCCTCGTCCGCATCGTCCCCTCAAGACCATTCCTCGGAAGAGCCCTCTGCAGACTCTTCCTTTAACGCCCCCCCCCACATCAGTGCATGCTCACCAGCTGTTGGCCTTGCACGGGGACCGAGGGCACGAGCTGCGGTAATCCTTTCCCAACAACCTGGATCTGCAAGGGACCTTTCCCGAGGTTCAGGCCTGAGACAGAACTGATCACGCCAGGCTTAGTCTGCAGAATAAACAAAAAGAAATATCACTTTGTTTACAATCCCAGAGTGATTTCACCAAATAACAACGAACTGCCAAAACATGCCTGCCAAGACAACGTTGGGCGTTGGTGAAAGCGCTTGCAGGCACCTCCCTTGCATCTCAGGTGTAAATACCCAAATCTAAGATGTATTTTTCCATAAAAATAGAACTATTCTAGCTTGTACTTCCAGAAATCTGGAAGTACAAACATCAACAGCCCTGACATCCCATTAAATCATCACTAAGTAGTCGATTCTCTTAAAGAGGAGGAATGATGAAGACCCCCTCCCCAAAAGTTTCACTAATATTGGTGGGAATTTTCTATCACCTTTAGAGGTTCACAGCACTTTAAAAGTGGAAAAAAAAGTTTCTAGAAATTAATTCTTTCCTTTTGATAAAATGGAGGGGAACACTGACAGATTTGTTCACTCTCAAGATGGAAAACTTCGAAATAAAGTGGAAAACCATGAAAAAATGCTTCCTCACCTGAACTGGCTGCTGTATGGCAAGAGGCGTTCCTGACTTCCCCTGGGCTGCAGCCCCTTTCCCAGCAGAAATCGGCGTGGAAACGCTGGAGAAGGTTTTACTCTCTGCAGGAACTGGGGCAGTAATACCTAGCAAATGTAAAACAGGGGGGGTGTTTGTGTTTAAGTTCAAGCCTAGATAACAAATAACGTCATCCTGGATTCCCCCAGCACATTTCACCCTGAAAGACTGAGCTTTTATCAAAAAACCCGAGCACGAATGAGCACCAGAGTTTGACTGTCCCGACCCTGGCTCCCTGCGCTGACAGCTTTCACCCCACCGCCCTTTTTCTCACACACGAAGCATCACTTCAGCAGCTGAGCTCTCCCAAAACAAGGGCAACGTGATGCTCGTGTACTACAACGCTCATGTGCCGGGATGCCCTCCCGTGTTTTTCCCTGCCCAAGAGTTGGAGCCAGCGGCACGAACCTGCGGTGGAAGGCGGGAGGGCGGTGGGTGCGTGGCTGTGCGTGGGGGCCGGCATCGTCGTTACCGCCTGCCCCTGGCCGCTCACCAGGACGGAGGAGGATGGGCTGCTGAACTGGCTAAGTGCGGGGGAAGCCTGGCTGGTGGGAGGCTGCTGCTTCGTTTGCAGGATGATCCCCTGGGGCACCTGTGTGGGATAAAAAAAAACCAAACCACCCAGAAGTTGAAAACATGCCCTAAACCCATTGCTTTTTAATCCGTGGGTACCATCGATACAGCACAAATGCACAAGGAGGGAAGGGACCGTTTGCCGTGCTGGCCCCATCTGTCCCCGCAACCTCAGGGCCGGGAGATAGACACGAGAGAAGAAAAAAAAAAAAAGCACGCATGCTGAGCTCCACCCCTCCAGCTCAGCTAGTGTCCGGGGTCTAAACTGCAGGAATGGGTCCTGTGTGCTCAAAAAAAGCAAATTGAATCCTTATAAGGGGATTTTGCTTTAAGTTAATATGCAGTTAAATAAAACCAAGCTCGAGCCCTTTTCATTCCCTGCTCCTCTTCCTCCCTGCCCAAGTGAATATAAAATAAATAACGGTAGTTTAATTTTAGAAGCCTGGTTTTTTTTTGGGTACTTCATTGGGAAGTCCCTGACCCACCCCCCTCCATCAGTGAAGCACCATTAACGAGGGCTGGATGGGTCCCTGAGCGTCTCCTTGGGAATACCTGCATCCCACAGACCCAGCCTCAACACCAGCACCCCTCCCAAATCACAGACTTGGGGGGGCAGGATTTGACCCCTGCCCAGACAGGACAGGCCTCAGGCAATGCTTGTCATGGGAAAACAGGGCACGCTTTTATTTCTGTTGTGGCAAAACGCCTTCTCCTTGTCTTATTTACAAACCAAAACACAAATCGCATCCGTGGAAGACGCCTCTCCTACAAGCGCTATACATTAAGGTATGCATGTGCACTCCTGTGACAACAGGCGGCAGAGCCAGATGTAAACCACGGCACAAACCCACTTGGCACCCCAAAAAAAAAAAAAAAAAAAACCCCCAAAAAAAAAACCAAGAGGGCTGCGCCAAGGAAGCAGCACCCGGTTCAGCTCTACGGCAGAAGCCCCTGGGGACCTGCCTGTGAGGAACCAGAGGGGTTTTGCTTCCGATTTTGCCTTTAATCCCTCGGCTCCCCGATGGCAGGAGGCTCGCGGCCACGCTTTGCCACGCTACCTCCCTCCTGACCTATGCCCGGCGTGAGACCCTTGACAGTACTTATTTACCTGCTGGAACCTGTCCAGTATTTGCTTCTGCTGAGGAGCGGGGTTGGGGATGGCCGGGAGGGTTTGGAATTGGCTCGGGACCATCGGAAAGTTCCTCTGCTGCTCCGCAGTTAGGTGGAGAGCGTGGGTGGGAGTGGGAGGTTTGATCTGGCCCTGGGATGGAAACTGCAGCTGGAAGTGGGGGGAGTGGGCATGCTGGACCTCCGCTGGGGCTGGGAGCTGGACCTGGAGCTGCGCTGGCGGCGGGGCAGCTTCTGCCTGCGCCGGTGGCGGCTGGAAAGGCGGCTGGGGCTGGGAGGGTGGGCGCAGGGGATGCTGCCCCCCCCCCGAGCGGGGACAAGGCCAGCTGGTTCTGGATGACGTAGAGGCTGGGCATGGGTGCCTGGGGGGTGCAGGAGCGGGAGAGTGGCTCGGAGGGGGGCCGGGAGAGGGTCTGTGGCTGGGAGGGAGGGCGTGAGTGGGGTTGGGAGGGGGGTCGGGAGAGGGGCTGGGGCTGGGAGGGAGGGCGGGAGGGGTGGGGGGACTGCATTTGGGAGAGGTGGGTGGCCGGGAGCTGTGGGCTCTCCCCCAGGGGAGGATGAGGTAGCGAAGGGGACGGGGAGGCTCCAGGGAGCTTCTGCTGCCCTGCAGGTAACTGAAACAAAGAAGGAAAGAGGAAGAAGTTAGTCGAAGCTCAGGAAGGAGTTTTGCCCTAGAAGATGCCCACGGCTTTCTCGGCTCTGTCAAAATACGATGGCCAACCGTGCAGGCAGTGCAAACCACTCTGAAAGCAGCTTCGCAAATCGCTCGTAGAGCATCTCTGCCTCCTGCAGTAACAAAGCCCCAGGAAAACGAGCTCCTGCTCTTGGCCGGTCTGCCCTAGCACCCTCCCTAAGCCCCTTGGGTAACACTGCTAGGGCAGCCCCCGTCCCACCTGGGGATGCTGGGGGGCACGGTGCTGCCGCTGGACTCACCCAGCCCCGAGCGTGCCCCAGTGTCGCTTTTAAAAGCATTTTTAGGGTCAGGATAAGGTAAAACTGCAGGAGGGTATCTACCCCGGCTTTGCTCAGGCTTCTAAAAGCAGCTCCATGCCGCGGCCACGTCAGCCGAGGCAGGGACTCATGGCAGCCGCAGGCAGAGGGATGCTGAGCCCGTCCAGCCTGCCACTCCTCCCCGTGAGATCGGGGAACGAAGCGCCTTCTAGTTTTCTTCCCCAAAAATACCCTCACCACTGCCCCCAGGACCGGCTGGAGCAATGCTTGGACGTATCCTGCCCTCCTTTCCCACCACAGGCAATGCAGATCTGAGGCTGTTGCTCCCCTGGGGAAGGGGATCCGTGGCCATTGGTTCCCCAGAGCTGGCCGGGGGTTAACGAGGACAGCCCTAACGGCCCTCGCTGCTGCGAGTGCCCGCTCAGCATCCCGCTGTTTAAACTTCTGGGGAGAGATTCACCCCAGGTGCTGCGCTCTCCCTGTGCCTCAAAATATCCCTCCGATTAATTATAGTATTTCGCAACTACCAATCGCCATGGAAATATAAAGAATTGGGGGGGGGGGGGGGGAAGTAATAAAGCCTCTGGCAGGGACAAAAACGGACCAGACAGCAGCTTGCGAGTGCGAAGGGAGAGGAGAAGAAAAAGCAACGCAGGGCGGCAGCAGCTTTCAGGGTTAGTGAGGACCTGCAGGCAAGCGAGTGGGAGCAGCTGAAGCTTGGAGGGGAGATGGATAGACAGAGGGATGGACAGCGGGGCAGCTGGCAGGGGGAGGAGAGCTACAGCCCAGCTGTGGGGAACTGGGGGGCATCCCCACCTCCGGGCAGAGAGGGGACTCCCGCAGCCCCCCCGACTTTGGCCGCAGCTTGCCCCTTCTGCACGCCCGGGGCTGTGAGTTGTGGTTTTGGGACGTAAGGGCTGAAAACCCCCAAATGGCTGGTCCGGCGGCAGCTCGCCTTCACCAAATGATAAATTACTGAAGTCTGCTTAATTCTGGGCGCCAAGCTGCTGGGTGCAAGGAGGGAGCATCCTGCCGTGCTCAGAGCACTTCTCCCCTCTCCTTTCTGCCAAGGTGAATGGAGCAAACCTGGCTGCTTCGCTTCAAAAGCAAAACCACGACCCTTTCGTTGGCTATGTGTAGGTCCAGTGGAGAAAACCGGACTGGAGGAAGAGCTTGGAAGCTTTAAAAGACGAGCAGGGCAAAAATAAATGCCAGGAGATGTCTGACAGCACCCAAACCCTCTGCTGTAGCACACGCAATGCGCTACAGTGCACGGTTTTCTGTTGCTGGATCAGTTTTCCGTACGGCACCATGCGACACGCACGGGGAACATTTAGCAGTGACCACGTTTGCGGGTCCTCCTCCTCCTCCTCCTCTGCCTGCCTCTCGCCACATCCATCCCGGCACGCTATGCCTGCTTCATCGGCAACGCCGCAAGGTGGCTGCCGAAGAGAAAACCATGGCTGCTTTCGTCCTGGACACGGGCACCGCGTCTTCCACGGCTGGTGGCTGGCAGGAGAGGCAGGACAGTCCTGGTACAGCCGGCGAGGAGAACAGCTCTCTCTGGAGGCAGGAGAGGGACTTTGCAGGGGAAGGCACCGGGACCCATCGCGTCCGATCACAGTCCGATAACGCAACTGCAGCAATATTTAACACAATCGCAGATTTAGGTATGTCCCGGCAAAAAGCCTACCGTGATGCGCAGGAGAACCCCCACACCGTTATGACTAAGCATTAATACTCTACCTGGCATCGAAACCTGCATTAAATGGCAAATAGAGACAAAGCTGGTGGAGCTGGGGCACACCGTGCATGCCGAGCCCTGCGCATCGGCTTCTCCAGATGGCGGGAAGGGTTTTCTCTATTTCCGAATCTCGGGGGGGGGGGTTTGCAAGTTTCTTAAACCCCCGGTGATGGCTCGAACTGTAACCCTTTAGTCACAGGCAGACGCCTGGTTTTAATTATGCTGAAATACCGGGAGGTGACTGTCAACATCAAGCCCAAATACCTCGAAAGACGCTTCCGTGCTACTAGTTACGCCAAAGAAATTCAAATGAGAATTTTAAAGCTTTCCACTATTGAAATAATAATGATAAAATAATAGAGTGCTTGCTCTCTTCCCATTTCTTTCTCTGATAATTCAGGGACTTTGGTAGGTTATGGACCAGCACCCACCTTTATGAATGAGTTTAAGAAAAGCCACAACGGTTCAAATCTGGCATCTAAAATGTTGCCAAACCCTTTACCAATGTAGGTAAGGCCAGATGAGATGTCCGCAGCCCTCGCTGGACCGACCCCGACCTCCTCGTGCTGGTACACGGGTGGGTCACAGCCAACGCATCCACAGCAGTGACTCTTGCAACGAGACGCTGCACGTTGCTGCCCACCCAGCTACTGTTGTCGTTTCTAGAGCCACCCAATTATTTTTAAAAGGTCTGACTCGAGCTAATGAAGGTAGAAAACCCTAAGTGGGAAAGCAAGGCTGATGCCACGGGCTGAGCTCGACCCCAAGCTGCAGACAGAGCATGGGGACGAGGTGGACACCGAGTCCACGCCGACCCCTCTGTGCCGCGGCAGTGGCTTTGGTGACCTGGATGGACCCATTGCCAGCTCCTCCTTCCAAAGGCAAGGTGATGGCACTCGACTACATGCAGAGCAGCCCTGAGCCCCACTCATTGCTCCCGGCAACTTTAAATGTAAACACCTACTGAGAAAGGGAATTGCCCTATGGTGGGAAGACAACATGGAAAGAATTAAGGCGACACAGGAGCACTTCTAGCACCTACGGCATGTAAAGCAAGCCCAAAAGCAGGGCTCTCCAGGGCCTGCCGCACTCGGTGTCAGTCTCCAAACACCCAAAAGGCTGCAAACACCACAGCTACCACCCAGAGGGGCTCTACTTGCCTGTTGTAGGAACATCTGCACGGAGTCCTGGTTGATGATGGCTCCGGCAGCTGCCTGCCCCAGGATGATCTTCTCTGGGCTGGAGGCCAAGCTGGGGCTGGGCTGGGAAGTCACAGGCTGCTGGGCAGGTGGCGGAGGCGGCGGCGGCACGTTGAGCTGGAGCGGAGCGGGCGGCTGGGAGGTGGTTTGGACAGTGAGGATGGAGGACTGGTCGGCGCTAGGCAGCAGGCTGGCCCCCGAGGCAGGCTGTGGCTGGACGAGGCCAGGGCTTTGGCTACTGGTGGTGGCAGAGGCTTGGATGCTCACCGCCTGGCCGAGGTTCTCGGTGGTGTTGAGCATGGCCACCTGGTTGGGCAACGTCACCCCCTGGATCACTGTCTGCCCCGTCTGGCCCAGTGAGGCGGCCACCGAGGGTTGGCTCTGTGTGGTCAAGCTGCCCGCCAGTGAAACAGGCATCTGGAAGAGAGCCGGCTGACCCACCTGGCCGGGCTGGAGCTGGATGGGAGCTGAGAGTATGTGAGCGGTGCCATGGGTGTTCTGCGAGGTGAGCACCTGGCCCAGGTTCAGCTGGCTAGCGATGTTCTGGTTGGTGAGGATCTGGGCCGGCAAGGCTTGGTTGGTTATCAGCTGTCCACCTGGCCCTTGGCTAGTTATGATATGGGCTTGCCCGCCTGGGTGGGAGGTGGTCAGGATCTGCCCTCCCATGTTGGCCTGCAAGGCAGAGAGCTGCTGGGGTATCTGCATGGCGGAGGTGCCCGCCAGCTGCCCAGGGAGGAGGAACTGGTTCTGGCCCTGCAGCATGGCCTGCGGGACGTGCTGGGCAGGGATGACGATGCTGCTGCCCTGGTTCAGCAAGTGGACGCTCATGGGCTTGCTGAGGGCTTGCTGCTGTGGTGGCGGCTGCTTGAAGACGTTGGCTGGAAGCCCTTGGGGGAAGCCCGACAGCACCACGTTCTGCCCGGGTTTGCTGGCCATGAAGGTCAGGTTCTGCTGGGCCTTCTGCTGCTGCAGGGCAGCTTCGTTCTGGATGGTCAGGGTGGTGGTGTTGGAACCGAAGGGCTTGGGGGTGATCTGGTACAGTTTCTGCTGGAGGACCCCGGCGGGTTTGGGCTGAATCGGGGTGGGCGTCCTGTGAATGATGACGTTTTGGGCCTGCACCAAGGGGCTGCTCAAGTTCGAGGTGACGGTGAGCGGCTGGGAGCCTTGAGTCCCGGACATGCTCCCGAACATGGAGTTCCCGTTCAGCGTCGTGGTGGCCACTGTCGGCAGGTTCTTCTGGATGACGAGACCAGCGCTCTGCGGAGAGACCCCCGTCGAGGCGAGGGTGACCTGCTGCTGCTCGGGCGCCGTCTGGGTGATGTAACTGCCGACGGGCATGGTGGCCACTTGGGAAGGCTGAACCTGCTTGGCAATGATCTGCTGCGCCGGCTGGTTGATGGCCATCACTTGCTGCCCGACCACCTGAATCGGCCCGATGCCCAGCGTCCCGCTGGGGCTGCCGTTGGGCAAGCCCTGGAGATTGGAGATGGGCTGGATGGTGACGTTCCCCAAGCCGACCTGCTGGAGGAAAGGCTGAACGCTGATGGCCTTATTGACAACATCTGCTCCTACCGACTGCTGCACCAGGGCTTGGTGCGTCAGGACAGCGGGTTGCTGCAGCCCGATCAGGTCGGCTCCACTGGAGAAAATCTGCGGGGTGCCATCGGAGGCTGTCTGTACCACCGGCTGAAGGGTGGGAAGCTGGAAGGAGCCCAGGTCCAGCTCGGCTTCCGCCTCCAGCGTCTGCTCGGTGATGTTGGCCTCTTGCAGGCTCTGCTGGAGGATGTCACAGGGCTGGTCTGAGTTCTGCAGGTTCGCCCCACTGCTGGACGGTGACCCCAGGATGTCATCTTCTAAAAAGTCAAGGTCCACGCTGGTCGTGGGCTGGCTCTGCTCGGTGCTCAGATGGTTGCCGGAGGACTCTTGTACGTGCAGCTGGGAAATCGCCAGTCAGAGGGGAGAAGAAAGAAGGCATTGAGCTCGAGCATGAGGAAGAGGGCTACAAGTCAACCACTCAACAGCTTTTGTGAGCCACCTCAGAAAAGAGCAGGCGAACAGTGCCCTCAGGCAGCCTGCACCTCAGTTTGCTAAGCATGGAGAGCATTTTGGCATCCCCCGGAGAACCTAAAATAACGTGCGGCATTGTTTGAGAGCAGGCGAGCTAGACATCAAACGACTTGCTTTAAGTGAGGGAGGGGGCCAAGGGCAGAGCTCGTTAATGGCATCCCAAGGACAGGTTAAAAGCTTTACGTTTATCATGCGTTAAGCTGTTTCAAGGCCACCAAGTAGAAGAGTTCAGAATACATCCCTTGTCTTTAATTCTTAAAAATTAAGCTGTTATCGGGATGGGAGCGGAAATTTCATATTCTGGAAACAAGCCTAAATACTCCATGAAAACCCAGCCCTTTTCTTGCAAGAGACATTCAAGCAGCAGCCGAGTTCACCTCAGACACACGCTGCAGTCTGTCACTATAGGCAGCCCTCCTATAGCAAGGGTGTAGGAAGGGCGTCCCTAGGCAAGCACCTTGCGCACAAAGACTGCGCTGGGAAGAACCAGGAAAATAACAGAAAAGCAACATACAGCCTAACCTTGGACCCCACCAGTTTTGCGCCGTCAAGTTTTACAAAACACAGATCTACTAGGAAGTTAAAAAATAAAGTAAAAAGTCAAAGCAGAAGTAAGCCTCAACTCCTAGATAAATTTATTGGTTATAAAGCATCAGCAGCTTTATCCAAAGTCTTTGTAAAAAATAAAGCACAATGGGGGGGGGGAGGAAATCAAGACTTATTACAATGTAACTGGAAATACAGAAAAAATTCATGCTTGAATGTTATCCATGCAGAGTAACCCATGCTCTTGGGGAAAAGAAGAAAAAAACAGAGGATTTTTAGACTCTACTTCCACATATTTTACCTTCACTGCGGCAGCGGTCTGCAAGGAAAGGGAGCACTCCAGCCTAAGGGGAGACTAAGAGGAATGGGATTTGTCTTGTCACCAACTTTTTTAAGCATTCTTCCAAATTATCTGTACCACCTTTGAGGTGCGAGAGCACGGTGACACCTTTCTCTTTCTTCGCCCAATTTTCTACCCTCAAAGCTTTTCCCAGGTTAAAAGCAGACCTTATATCTGCACGTGAAACCAACTTTTCTCCCCCGATATACGGGGAACCTGTTGGAGCTATTTCTCTGTAAATCTTGGGGAATAATCCCAGCATCCTGCCTCTTTTGCTAGACCGGGGAAACAGATGAAAAACAAGCCTGCGAAACAAAAAAAAAAAAACACCCCCCAAAAAAAAAAACAACCAAAAAACCAAACCAAACAACAACAACAAAAAAAAAAAAGCAAAAAAAAAAAAAAACAAACAACCAAAAACGAGAGAAAGGTTTCTAAGCTGACGTTCCCCAAGTATAAATTAAAAAAATACATACCCCAGCACCTTCAAAAAAGGCACTGGCTGCATCTCCTGTGTTGTCCAGGAGATCATCACTGTCAATCTGTAATTAAAAAGATTTTATTTACTTTCTTTAGATATAGTATGAAAAAAAATTAAAAAAAAAAGTGCAGTGCTGATGGGCAGCCCCTAGAAAGCGCTGAGCTCTCACCCAGGGGCAGCGGTGGGGCAGCATCCCTCCCCGTCCCCTGCTGGCAGGCACCCCATTTTGGCTCAAAGTGCCCCAAAACCCCAGCTGGCTGCTCCACACGGGCAGCAGCGGGAGCTGCCGGTCCGAGAGCTGCCCAGTGCGCTTAGCTGGGGTCCTAAAAAGTCCTAAAAACTAAAAGAATCCTGAACTTGGGGTTTCTTTCTTTAAAAAAAAAAAAAAAAACAAAAAAACAAAAACTCATTGTTTATTTAAAAAAAAAAAAAAAAAAAAGGAAGTTTGCATTAAAGTTTTTGGTGAATAGAAACAAGTTCGTCGCTCACCTTTTCGGATCCATGTAAAAAATCGTTCAAGGCCTGAGGATCGCTGCAAAACAACACACAAAACCATTTAGGGATGCAACATGTGACCCGCGTTGAGTCGGGAGTGAAACGTGTGTTTCTAATTAATGCATTAACATAACTTTGAATACTCTTAAGTGCAATAACTAATGATGTACACCAATTTATACTTCAATGGCTACGCTTTATTACAGACAGAAGTTAACGTATAGGTGGTCAGTTTTCTTCTCCTGAATCACTAACACTGCCTTATTCCCCTTCCCCTGTTAATTCTGCAAAGTCCCAATTACCAACAGTTTCATAATCACAATAACCCCCCTTTGGAAAATTAGCCCGTGTTGGCTGTTGACAGGCAGTTTGTCAAAAAAATCGTTTGGGCGACCTAGCTAATGAGCATCCCCAGCCCAGTGCCGTTGATGGCCAGCAAGGACTGGAGTGCAAAAAAAGTCATAGTTGTTGGCAAAATATCAGAGAGATGGGATTTATTCACATTATAAGCGGGACAAGTGAAACACAGGATGCACAGAGTCTGTTCTTTCCTCACGTAAAGTCATGTAAAACCTCCTCCAGCACAGCCCTAGAGAAGCCCAGAGCCCTCCGAGATTTACCGGAGGGAACAAAAACATACATCAGGAGGGGTTTCTAAGTTTGGGAAGTTTGCAGACCCTCTGGAGCACACCTCAGATGATTTTTGGCTCTGGGAGACCCAGCCCGGCACTGGAGAAGCCCTGGTGACCAATGGGGATGTGTCTACAGACCAAGGGTGGCAGAAACCCCTTCCCACCTCTACACCTTGCCCAAAACAGCACGAGAGCAGCATCCAGCTCATGGCACCATGCTACTTACCAAATTACATCTAGCAGGCACCGGCCATCTTCATCATCCATGTCAACTGCAAAGAGCAGAGAGAGACCATGTTACCGTCAGGAGGGCAGAGGGCTTGGGAGCTGCTCCTTGCTCCCTTCGTCCCAAACACCGCGCTTTGCTCTTCCTCCCCATCCCCAGCGATGATGAGGATGTCCTGCTGTTATCTGATGGTGGGGGACAGGGGACCGGACCAGAAGACACCCCAACAGGAGTGTCCACCACTCAGGGGGGCATCAACCTGCTGCCAGAAACCCCATGAAGGTGCTGCAGGTGGGAAGGAGCAATCCCACCCAAGGGACAGGCTGGGGCCACCAGCCAAGAGAACAGCTCTGCAGAAGAGGACCCCAGTTCAACATTGACCAGCAATGTGCCCTGCAGCCATGGGGGCTAACCAAGGCCAGAGGAGGATCGCCCAGACAGACTGGAGGACCGAGTGGTGCAAGGTTACGGCCATCAGTGGGAAACCCATTGCCCCTCTCCACTGGAGAAGCTGATGGCAGCAAAACCACCCATCTCCACCATCGCTTCCTTGAGCAGCAGTGATGGGTGAGACAACTGGGAAGCCAAAAGCATGGTCAGCCAAGCCCCGTAACCAGCAGCCGAGGGATCCCCTCATCCCTCCACTACGCTCAACCCTCCATCGCTCCTGTCCCTCCATCATGGTTGCTCATCCCTCCACTGGACAGATTTCACCAGCAGTTCTCCCAACCAGGGGTTAGGTTTTGCTCTGAAACCCAAACCAGCAGGTTTTTGGGCTTGTTTTCACCCCGCTGAGGGGGACCGGTGACCCTCGCCGGCTGTGTCCAGCGTAGGATGGTCCCAAACCCTCAACACCGGGAGCAGTGGGAGGCGGCATGAGCCAGATCCCAGCACCCAACAGGGACAGCTTGGCCATAACTCTTATTTAAAAATTGCACATTTGTGCATTTTTCTATCACTAAAACTTTCACTGTGACAAAACGTATTTGGAGGCGTTTTGCTTCAGAAGGTGGAATTGAGGAGTTTCTGCCGATAATCTGAGACCTGGCACTGGGCCACCTCCTTGCAAAACCTTTTTTATGACAGGGTCTGGAAAACAGTGGGAGGTTGGGGCTTGCTTTTTTTTTTTTTTTTTGGTGTTTGCCCTCTTTTCCTCAGATCTGCTCCACAGCTGTGGTCTGGGCAGGGTTTGGAGGTGCAGTGGTACAAAACTGCCTAATGAGACTCAGCTAATAAGGAGGAGGAAAGAAAAAAAAAAAAAAAAAAAAAAAGTAGTCAGCTATCTCAGTAGACTATAAAGATAAAAAATGGGGAAACTCACTGCAGGATAAACACAACTTTTATGGGCTGAAGTTCATGGTTTTGAACAATCTGACTTCCATAGTTGTCTGTTGGCTGTAATTATTTTCAGGACCTGCAAATGAATAATCTAAATATGCCAGTGAAACTCCACTAATTACTCTGGAGAAGACTGTAACCTGAAGAGCACACACTGCTCCATGTATACAATAGAATGAGACTGTGTATTTTAATTTTTTCCACTATTTCAGACGTTCTGCTGAGTATTTACGAATAACGAAACAACTACAGAAATACAGAATGGAGAAGATTTTCTCCAAGTTCCAGCTTAAATCTTCCCCTACCCAGCAGGCACACACAACATCACACCCCCCTAAGGCAGCAGAGCCTCGCCCGCCGGGCTCAGGATGCACGCTGGCATTTCTAACCATGCACCAGGCAAACCACCATAATTCCTAAGACTGAGAAAGCCCGGCTCAGCACCACAGAAATCATCCAAAAAATGATGATGTTTATAAAGCTTTCCCCCCATCTTTGGCTTTCTGCTACGGCCCTCCTGTAACAGAGGCTTGGGGGGATTTGTGAATTAAGAGATGCTTTGCCGCTATCTGGATTTCTGCCTTGTCACTTGGCGATATTGATTACAGACAGCTCGCCAGCTTGGGAGGAGGAAATTAAAACCACTTTTTAAAGCGATGATGTATGACAGCCATGCTGAGTGCCCCTGCAAGAAGAGCGGATCCTGACCCTGAACACACTCGATGGGTGTCCAGGAATTACAGTCAGGCGGAGCAAGGGCAAGACGCTATTAAATTAGACCAGGAACATTCTATCTTCACAGTTATGAAGTAGTGCGGTGATGAGTCAGGTCAGGTCCTTTATCGCTAGTTAATGGACAGGAGGGAGAGCCGGGGCCTGAATCTTAAAAATATTAACTAAAAAGCTGTATTCAAAAGCAAACGAAACCCCCAGTGGTCTGAATTCTCACCGCAGATATAAATATATAATATTCCTTAAATATACGCAATAAACCTGCTTACTTTTATCCGTACACGTCAAGCAAAGGGCACTAGGGAAGAGCTGACAGCGAGCATCACCCCGGCTGCGTTTGAGGACAACATTCTGTTGCTATAGATGAGGAATGAGTGATGTCATGAACCGCAAGCAGCATCACCACCACAGGGCAGGGGAAGGCACAGCAGGGAAGTTATTATGTCAACTGATAAAACGCATTTGAAGTAAAACAAAAAGTAGAGAAATAACGGATTCGCTAAAGGATTCGTTTTGCTGCTGGATCTGGTGCATCCTCACTGTTGTTGGGGTAGAACGAAACCAAAATATGCCAATAACACCAAACGGGTGATTAATCGGTGACCCGAGACGGCCCATTTTCACCCCTTTTTAACCCACAAAGTAGCATCCCTGGGTTAGTTTCATTCAAAAAACCAACTACCTCAACCTCCTGCAAGCATCCCTCTTCCAGCAGCTTTACTGCAGGGAGGATGGCATCCTCCCTCCAGCTCATGCACTCGGTATATATTATTTTTCATTTATTTCTACCTCCAAAAATACACTTACCTATATCACAAGAGTTTTAAGACTATACAAGTATTTAAAACTCTTCTGAGATGGGAAGCAGAGGAAAAGTGTTCTTAACCTCACAGGTGTGATAGGAGATGATGTGGTCTCCCCCTTTGAAAAGCGTGAACAGAGATACGAAATCACCAGGGAACAGGAGCATTTCACAAGTGTTAATGTAACTCTGTACCCAGGAAATCATATTTGAGGCTCTCCAATGAAAAAAAAAACGGGTGTCCTCAACATCCTGACGATTAGTTTGAATTATTCTTTAACTGGGAAGTTACATATGACACTGACTGCCGGTGGAAGGAAAGGCTCCCAACCCTCAACCTCATGCAATAGTCGAGCTGCAAACTGAAGCTGGAGGAACCATCCTTTAGAGAGAGCTCTGAAGTTCAGATGGAGCACAGCACTTTGAAGCACAAAGTACAAGAAGCCAGCAAGCGTTCCAGTCAATTCCATTTGCTATGTATGCATAGCAAGCTTTGCATAATCTTATTTGTAAAGAGCCAGGTTTTACACCTTGAAAATGCAAAACCCCCTCTGTTGTTACTTCACTTCAGAAGAGCTGGATGAAACTGCTTTTATTATAAAAATGCACATTTTCTTGGTTTGTTTTCTTCCCCCTCCCAAACTTCTAGAATTTATTTTTCTCCCTGTCATTTTTGCCATACTCCACTTAAGAAACATGATTTCGCCAACACACACAACGCCACTTTCCCTGGCAGTGACCGGCCCACACACTCTGCAGAGGACTTTAAGTCTTCAAAACACTTTCAAACTTCAATCCTTGCACCATTCTGTGAGGAGTATTGCACAGCTGTAAACCTACAAGCTGAGAGAAGTTCGGGCACCTAAAATTCTTTAAAAGTCAATGTAAGCACTTACTAACATTATTTCATGTCCAAGTCACTCTCATAACACTACTGTCAAGGCGGAAAGTTGATTTCCGCAACCAAGAGCACCATCCACAGTGGATATATTTAGAGTATTTGGTCGTAGGACAAAGAGACAATGTGATTCAGCAAACGGGTCACGAAGGAAGAACTCCAAAGCACTGGCTCTATTCCCACTACTGACCTTGCCCAGCACTTAACGTTCATGTGCTTTCAGTTCTTTCCTCCTCTGTAAAATCAAAATCACGACTGCAGCACTTTAGAAATGCAGCGGGATCTGCGGGTGAACATCCTTGAACAAACCACCTTAAATAAGCTCATTTCTTTAATGCCATTAAAGGCATATCCATACATATTAGAATACTACAGTGCCGTTTAATTAATCTGAAAGTGGCAATAGATGTTCCAAGTATTTTCAGAGACGCACTCCTCTTTCAAACCCAGGGAACCGCCAACCTGACAGGGTGTTTCAAGCAAACCCTGCCGCGATTCTCATCCCCCAAAGTTATTTTAAGCATTTGATCCCGTCTTGACACCACAATCAAACGTTTCTGGTATCACCCCTGGAAGATTTAGGATATTACGTGCACGTACGTGGTTACAACTGTGCTTACTCGCACATTGTAAATAATTAAAAAAAAAAAAAGAGGGAGCTGGTAAAACACATGGCACTTTCACTAAATCCGACAAGTCACCTTTGGCGAAGCATTTTTCTTTCCATTTACAAGAGCCTCATAAAGTGCTGTAAAATGACAGGGAAAAAATTGCCTTCAGTGTTATTATCCCACGTTCATTTTAATCTTCGACATTAAAAATTACGTTGTCCCAGAAATTAACTAAATACGTAGGGGAAAAAAAGCAGCCAGAAAGTGCTGCTCTTCACAGTACAATGCCTGCCAAAAAGTTAAACACACAGCAAAAGGCAACAAGGAAACTTTCTAATGCACAAAGATGTTTTACAGCCCCATTTTGCTTTCACGCTGGATGGCGTTTTTCCCCATTTTGTTTATGAGAACACAGAAGAACATATTTTTGGCAAAAGCTATGTTTAAGTGTTTCAGTAACAGCTGTGCTCTGCGTGCCGAACCGATGGCAACAATATCAGACGCCGCAACGTCTTCTGCAGATCCTCGCTCCGCTCCACGCAGGGGATGCTTCGTGCCAACAGTAGTTCTGACTTGATTTTATGACACGATAACACTCGATGTCAGCCTATTTTTAGATCTCGCACGCACGCCACACGCTTGTGAAGCTGGAAACGGTAGCATGATGTAAGGAAAAGCCTTTTGCCAGCATGAATGTAACAGGAAGGAAAACACCAAACTTTACATCCCGGTAAGCTCTTGAAAAGGAGACAGAAAACACACTTTGAAGAGATTACAAGCAGTTTTCCTTCTCCCACAGCAGAGGCAAGCCACAACCCTGATTCCAGGGATTATCCTGGTGAGGTCTCATCAGGAAAAGTAAACCCTCCTGCCAAACCCAGGAAAGATGACGGCACAGACCGGGCAGGACCTGTGGAGCAAGGTCACCAGAAAAGGGAACAGGGTTTAGTATTTTCAGCCCGCTGTTTGCAAACAGGAAAGAAAAGAACCTTCGTCAACTCTTAAAGCACAATTTCCTCCTCATACATGCCCAAACTTTTGGTGTTTGGTGGTAAGAACTGCCCAGCCTTGCCTTGCAGCCCTGGGGTCACTTCCCTCACCACAGAGGAGACCGCAGAGCCAGGTTTCGCTTTCGGTCTGGTGAGCCTTGTCCTGACCGTACCCCTGAATCTCCGCGCCTGTCCCATCTGCCAAAGGACAAGCTGGGACAGCTCATTCCTGAATGGTGAGAGGAACTCTGCGGAGGTATGGAGCAGAAGGATCACCGGCACGGTTTCACCGACACTGCCCTGCACCCAAGGGAGGCAACAGCTGGTGGCGACAGGGCAAGAACCGAGCCCTTTGGAGTCCTATCTGCAGCCCGCTCCTTAATTGTTAATTATTCTTTGTTTTATCATATTTAAGACACTACAATTGTTATTCCTCTGTGATTTAGCTTCCCTTTGTAATTAGAGATAATGATTAGAATATATTTTGTATTACACCAGGAACGTTTGAGATAACTCTCTGGAAAGCTGAGGACACCCCAGACCACCCAAAGACAAGGAGCTGAATGAGGCTGCTGGCTGCCAGCCTCAGACCTGCCCCAGCACAGGCAAATCACCAGGGCTGGCACCAAAACAGAGCTGCCGTCAGCTTCAAGCCACAAATTACCTTTACAAGACTCAGGGAAAACAGGCTTCCAAGCCCAGAAGCGATTCAGTTCATGGTATTAGGGTGAAAAAAGGTCTCATCCTACTAACGAGCAGCAGCAGTTTTTAGAAGTAGATATAAATGGCATTGCAAATGTAAACACACATAACAGCTAACCCCATCGATCTACAAATCATGAAAGAACCAATGAGGACACGCAAGTGATCGACTCGCAGCTTGGCCACATCGTTAAGAAACCATCCTAAATAAGATCATAATTAAACCCACTGGCCCAGCCGCCTCTCCGCTCCAGCAGCACCCAGACAAGATTGTTTCAACTCAGAGCCCAGCATCACTTTGTTTAAACAGTTTCAGAGCTGTGGTTGAAAACGGTTGACAAAAATAATTGGAAACTCATTTTCCTCCTTGCTTTCCGAGCCAAAAATTAACAGACTATCTAGCAGAAAGGCTTTTCCCTTCTTCTTCCTTTACAGGCTCACCAGTAGCTAAAAGACGCTTCAAAAAAAAAGCTTGATACAAAGCAATCCTAGCTGGCCTGGGCCAACCTGCTGGCTTGACCGAGACGGCAGAACATCCTCCGGAGGGGCCGGATCCGGCATCTCCAGTCCGGCCACATCCACAATTCTACCCCTTCGCTTCAAAAACATTAGGTATTTAAAAGGCCACAACGCCTGATGTGCTGTCCTCGATATGAAAGCAAAAACACTTTTGCGTCTGAAGAATTCAGCTTCACTGTGTTTCATCTCTGCTTCGAGACAATAAATACTCCAAGTTTACTGACACCTGCAATATCATGGCAACAGGTATCGAAAAATCTCAAGCACAAAGCAGCTTCGTGTGATGTACCCATGGTTCCCTCTGACAGTAACTATGACCTTTAAAACACCAGTTGTATCAACATCAATGAAAATATTTTTTTTTGTGGTTTTAACAAAGATATAGCAAATCTCTGGAGAATGCATCAAGTTTTGCTGTAGTCAGGATGCCTGAGCAAACCGGCCATTTTTGGTTAAATTAATACTTATTACGATGAGCCCAGCTGTTGCAGGAGGAAGCTGGGAAGGGAGATTTCCCTGGCCAAGCGCAATGCTGCTCACGTGCTGCCGGCACCCAGAACAACGCTGAGGCACCGAGAGGTACGGGCACGCACATGAACCTCCGTTCTGCAAAAGCTGTTGTATTTTGTAGTCCATTTTGTTCTGGGGAAAGAAAAGGTCTTGAAAGTGTTCAGAAGATAACAGAAATAAGTCACCATTTAAAGACAGACAAGGTAAAACATGGAAACATTTTTGTGAAATTTGTTTTCTACAAGCTTTGCTGAAGCTCCACATCTAACAAGCCAGAGCGTTTCTCCTCCAGCTTTCTAAAATTAAGTTCTCTTGTGAAGTTCGTTTCCTTTCCCACAAGGCCAATGTCACTTGGCTTATGGGGAAAGAGGACCAGGAAGCACAAGGGATATGTGGAACCAGAAAATGAATAAGGAAGCACGCCAAAAAAAAAAAAAAAAAAAAAAAAAAAAAACAAACACAATAGGCTCCAATCCTCTGACATCTTAAACTCTGTGCAGTCTTCTACACCAGGGCGAGGTCACACCAGGGCGAGGTCTAACCCTTATTAAACCAAATGTATGAAGTGGTAGTATTTATGTCTCATTTACACAGCCATTAACGACCTCGCAAATGAACCGCAGTGTGAAGCGCCCCAGGATGATGGGAAACAGAGGTATCTTGGTATGGTTACCCAGGGACATCCTCGGCTCATCAGGCAGCCAGCACTCGCCACTCACAACACAGTGGTGCTGGAGAGAGTGCCTGCTGATGGCAAAGAGAGGCGAGACATCAAAGCGCTACTTTACAAGTCATCATTTTCTACTGCTTCTGCTCAGGGATTACTACGCAACTGTGGAAAGAGAGTCCAGCTGAAAAAGCAGCCCCAGATGTCCCTTGGTGGCAAACAAGAAACACTCCCTCTGTCCCTGACACCAGCCACATCTCTCAGCCCTTCAACGAGCAGCGCCCGAGCTTTTATTAGTTACTCACAGGGGCAGCCTCGTCCCTAAATACTCTGCTCACATGTAGTCACCTTGCTGCATGTTTTCCCCCCCGCCCATACTCTTAAGACAAAGCAAATACAATTCTAAAATACACATAGATGACTTAGAAGCCTTAAAAATGACTTTCAAGGGGATCCGGCTGTTCTGAGAAATAGAATTTTCAGAAGCTACTTAAGTCGCATGATCACTTTGGAAAGTTTTACTCATATTGAGCAAACACTTTTTCCTTCCAGATAGAATCCCTTTTATTCTCTCCACATTTCATGCTCTTACCGCAGAGTAAGATCAAATTACACCTAGCGCACAAAGTTTATATCCCCAACACCAATTAAATGTTTTCTTTTTGGTTTTTAGGTTTTATTAACGTTTACTTTTATTCCTTCAATTTTCTCAGGCTTCCTCTTACCAAGGTCATTGATAAAAACATGCAAGAAGCTGCTGAAGACCAGGGACTGCTAAGAACATCAGCAACGCTTTAAAACATGAGGGTTTTTTGAGTGAGGAAAACCAAACTGAAAAAGGATCAGGGAAGAGCCAGCAGAGGATATCCAAAACCACTTGCAAGCGAATTTACGTGAAACAAAGGCAGCAAGGGAAGTACCAAATATTTCCTCGGCACTCTCTTTCACGGCATCAATAGTTAATTTATCACCAACCTCCTGAGAGAGCAGCAAAAGAAAGCAACTGGGAAAATAACTCGCTAAAACTAAGAGAGCCCACTGAAGTTTCTCATTCCCAGAATTGGTTGTTTTGTTAAGGTTTTGTTTGTCTCCAGCTTCAATGGCCAAATCATCTCCGTGACCCTAGGAAAACCTCTACAATAATCACCATCGATTTTAACAGCTCCTCTTGCTGAGGGATGATATGCTCAGGACTTTACCAAAACAGAGATATTTTAATTTATATCAGGATAAACTCCAGAGTTGAAGGTAAAACACGAAACCAAAATTAAATCAGTAACACACAGCTGCTGCACTTTCAGACACCGTAAGAGGTTCTAAGATGGGCTCGGTTGCTGTCACGGGGGCCTCTCCCGATGGAAACCCGTTTATCTTTACATCACCATTAATTGGACTTTTTCCAGGTTTGAGGACATGCAGCTTATACTCCAGAAGGGGAAAAAAAAACCCCCAACCCTAAAATACCCATTTTTTGACAGCTCAAGGAGCATTGATAAATTGTATTAGCAACAACAGGAATTACAAGCAGGCGTATGAAAAAGGAAACGGCCCCGATTTCGCCGGTATCATCCTCTTTTTCCAGCATCCCAGCAGATTTACCTATTATGCAAAAAAGAAGGTGCCCCGGGTGGGTGAGAAGGGCAAATCTCACAACAACAAAAGCATCTTCTGGGGAAGAAAGCTGGAAATTATGATTTCCCCGTAGGGCCTGCATTGAGGGATTTGCAGAGACTGCAAGAATCCTGCCAGGGAATCGAGGAAATCTCCATTTCAATGCAGGCTCTGCCAGAGGACCTGCAGGAATGCCATGTCCTCTCCCAGCTGCTTTCACCACGCTGTCTGCTACCAACAGGATTTAAGGAAAGGATTCCTCCAGAAATCCATCCGGTGCTCATGTTTCTAAGCAAACAAACCCCCAAACCAGAAACTACAACATGTATGTTTTATTTTCATGTTACTAATAAATATTTGAAATATAAACAGTTACATGTTGGGTTTTTTTCCCTAGCTGAAACTTAAAAAAGGAAACAGCCCAGATTCCAAACATACCAACAACAAATGTCTATTTTTAACAGATAAACTTCAAATTGGCATTCCCACATTTTGCCACTCTCCCATTGATTTCTTAACCCAGTGCATTTTGTTTTCACCCTTTAGTACACCTCTGCCACTGACTCGATCCAGTCAATTCCCTAAATCCTTCTCTGACTATAATTATAAGGCAACAGTCACCGTGTTAGAGGATAAGGTTATACATGAAAGTCCCCTTAAGTAGTGAAAACTGTTTGGAATAGCTTTGGAGATGATGCCTAACGGACAGCTTGAAGTAATAAGGGAAATAGTGAATGAGGTCCAACTTCCACCCTAGCACAATCATTGTAATTAGGGCTCCATACAGTATCCAGAGCCACGCAAGATGTAATTACAACACCATTTTGACCTACAATATAAACAAAATCCACTGCTTGGAGCACATCTCTCCTGGTTGAGATTTTTATTACTGCTATTCCTTAGCAAAAATATTAAAAGGCTTCAAACCTACCTGGGAGCAGCCCTGGTCTTCCCTCCGTTTTTCCATCCCATCCCACTACTCCTCTTACGAATAAACCTCGTTAGCCTTACCACCACATGGCTACGACCTCGTAGGGACCCCGCTACGAGACAGGACAGGAGAAGAGCGCTCGTGTTTTACTAACCTCTTGTTTTTAGCAACTCTGTGCCAATTATGGATAGGAGATGAGATACACAACATGTTTGCTTTACGCAGTCATACTGTAAAGGAAAAAATAGAGGACTATTACACCAACCACCCCAATAACCTAACAAAAAACAACCCCAAAAAGTGTCAATGTGGGGCTTTTAACAGCAATGGGTCAATTTTAAGTGTTAAGGAGCAAGTTCTAGAAGACAAGACGGAATTCGACCAGGAACCAGAAATCCAGGCACTCGAGTGCCACTGTTGATTATCCATGCTCAAAACCAACACCTGAAATTGAGCATTCCTGGATTCTGGAATTCCTTAAAACCCTCAAAGCCGAGATTGCACAATAGGACATTATTTCCCCTTGACGTTAATCTCTGCTCATAAGAGGCGTGAGTAAATTATTTAGGCTGCGAGTGCCAATGCCGAGGATGCAGCATGCCGTCATGGACACAAGGCTGGTGGGATGCAGAACTGACCCCCTTAAAGAAGCCAAACCTCCCTCCTCCGAACACCCACACCGCAGCTCTCCGCAGCACCGGCACACCACCAAACCAGGCAAGATGCATTTAAACATTTTCTTTCAATTAATAACGGAAAATAAGCCGGGAAAAGCAGAGCAGCATGAGCGTCATTTTGCTCAGAAGCGTTGAAACACACAGCAAGAAGAGACCAGGAATAGATCGGTTGCCGTTCTTCAACACTGAATGGGATCCTACGCCAGGCACCCACCACCAACTCAGTTTACTGAAAGTTGAAAGCGATAAACGAGCTTTGCGTGTATCCGAATACGAACATCTCTGACGGCTTTCTGAAAGGTGACAGGATGCACCTATCAGACCTGCTGCTGATTACGACACGTTTGTAAACGAGAAAAGACCTGGTGAGCAAAAGCAATCCATCTTCCCTGTGTTTCAGCATTCTTAATATATGTAGTATTAGTGACACATCATCATTGTCATAGGGGAAAGCAACCCTTGCAGCTCAGAGCTGAGGGATTTTACGTTTTCTACTCATTTACCAGATTGCCATCCTTGCTGGTTTTCTACAGCAACATTTCTTTTCAAATTATGCCCGATAAACCTCCGTTGTACGTGTCACTGTTTCGGATGACATAAAAAACAACCTGCGCTGTTTTAAGACATTTGCAGGCCTGTCTCTTCTGAGGAGAACTTGAACTTTCCCGTCAGGGAAAACTGGAAATAAGAGGATTGGAAATGCGCTTATTTTCAATTAAAGGGTTAAGATAGGAATTCCCTGCACTAAAACTTGCTACACTTAAGGAAAAGCAGCAGCTCTTGCAGTGCAGTGAGAGAGTTTAAATGTATTGAGCATCTAATTGCACAAGACCTAGAGGACAGAGAAGGAGATTTAGAATTTCCCAGAAATGGACCAAGTCTGTGTATATCTTCTAAAATTACTTGGCCTAATTTGTCCTCGGTTAACTTATGCTGCCCTAAATAGGAGTAAGTAGTTCTCAAAAGAGGGGTGCATAAATTAGCTCCCCATATAGCTCAATTCACACACGCTCTGGCCATAGCTCCCAGTAATGTTTTCTTCTGCTCCTGTAACAAAAAAAAACCAGTTTGCATATTCTAGAAATTGATGCTTAGTCTGAATAATTGTGCTGATGATTTTAGTGGTTCTGTTATCAGCCATGGCAGCTGATAGTTAAATTGTAAGTTTTCAGATGCACTGATTTATAAACATTATATTCCAGCTGACTATCTAGAAATATAAACCCAGGAGTATAATAAACAAGTTATAATTGGTTTTGCCTGTCATCATTTTCCTATAATCTAGAAGTTAGCAAAAAATTTAAAAAGCAACTACTCTCTGTGACAAAATACTACTGAAACATAAAGCATTAAAGAGCCTGCAGCATTTTGCAGTGACTTAAACTCAAATTCCTTCTGTGCTGTGAAGTACACTGGTAATACTATACCCATTTTAGAGATTACAGCGCTTTTAACATTCCAGCCACAAGGAATTTAGGTTTCCAACTTCCCCTGAAATTGGAGTGCCCAATTTCCTTAGGCTTCACTGAAAATAGACAGAAAAAAACCCCATCTTTTATTACATAAGGGGTGACTATCACATTTTTGAACAGACTCCAGGAGTTCCAATCCCACGAATCTCGAATAAACAAGACAAATTTGAGGTGACGGAGGTTACATTTTTTTACATTAAGTATTCTCGTAAGAAACTCCGGAGACACCTGTCTCTCGCTGCACCGTAGAATCCCATCCTGTATGCTCCTCAGGATGTCTCCATTACGATTAGCTTTCAAATATCCAGATAAATACCACACTCTATATTTCTTTCAGCGTTCGGTGCTGTACCGACGCAGATGTTAAGAACCACGCATCAGCCCGACCTTTAAACGCTCTGAGCGGTTTCAGGGCACTTTGCATTTCTTATTTCTCATGGGTAAGATGAACAAGTCACAGCAGCAAGCTGCTGAGGTTCCAGAAGCTTCCATTTCATTTCCAGCCCTTCGGGTGGGTGTAGCAGGAGTGTCACACCTGCTTTTCCATCCTGCAGGGACAAGACACGAACAGCTGGACGGCCCCTGCCCCAACTCCTGCAGGAGCCAAAGTCCACACACCTTCCTTCAGGGATTTCTTCTTCTTTTAAGCTACAAAGATTACATGTGGAAGGAAAATGATTTTCTAACTCTTTTAGTAGACGCTCTTGAGCAGTGAAAGCAAGAGACTCGTAAACAAGCGATTTTGCACTTACATCCTCCTTACCTGGGAAATTATTCTCAACAACAGAAAGCCGATTCCTAATTGCACACCTGAAGCTTAAAGCGTTTTATCACCAGTTCCATTTTTATAGGTAGAGAATCTGAGAGCGCGAGACTCCCCACTTCCCCACTGAGACTGCCCAGGGAGCGGTAGAAAGAGGAGGAAAACCCAGATTTTGGCTGTTGGCCTCCCTTGAGTCACAAACAGACGGCAGCTGCAGGTGAGGGCTGCTCGAGAACAGCGTTGGACATTTCTTCCTATGGGAGCACCGTTAAAAACAAAGTAAAAACATTTGCGTACAGTTTCTAGGTTAACTATTACTCCAAAAACAATTAAATCCAGCAAAGTGAATTCTCCTCTTATCTCGCATCACCGTAACTCATTCATCATCGACCTGTTTTCACACACGGGACAACCCTTCCCATTGCGTGGGCAGGAGGGATGAGACAACACTGTGCTGAGGACGCTCCCCAGCGCTGTCCCATCCCAAGGCATCGATGGAAAATGTCCCATTTCTGGGTCAGGGAACCGTTTTCCTTGCTGCAGCGGGAACTCGCGCCGTCCCAGGCCGCCTGCCTGCCTGCCTGCCCTCCCCTCCCCCTGCACAGCGCAGGATTTACTTAGAGCTTTTTGCTCAAAATCATTTCCAGACTTGCATTCCCTTGACCACAGCGGGAGAAGGAGGAGGAGGAATACAATGGGAGGCAAAGTGCTCGCTTTTCAGGGAAGGAGAGGGAAACTTTCTGAGGCTGGAGAGGGGAGAAGAGAACGTGGGGAAGGAGCTCGGCAAACACTTGCTGTGCAGAGGAGAAACGCTGTTCCCGGTCTGGAAACACCGCTCCCAATTTACCTAGACAACGATCAGCCGTCGCAGGTTGTTTTGGCCTGCTTTTTGGTTCAAACTTACAGATATCGCTCATCATTTCGTTGTCCAGCATATCGTAAAGGTATTTTTCTGCTAGGGAAAGGCGTGACGGCCCTCACGGCCGCGTGACCTCGGTCCACAGAAGAGGTAAATCAGACACGAAGGCAGGTCCTCCCCACGGCTACAGGCAGCTCTGTCCTAGAGGGAAGGCCTCTTCCACAACACAGATTTACGAGTCCCATGCCTCCGACAGCAGATGCACAAAACCAGGCCAATTAATATGATAGTGGGGTGCTGGGTTCTTTTTTTCTTTTTAAGGGGGAGCAAATTTCAGAAAGAAAGAAGAGGAAAAAAAGAGAAATACACTCAACTACACACAGTCCTATCAGGAAACAGGTCTGAACCCGTAGCATCTCCCCAGAGGCTGGCTGAAAAGCCTTCAGTGGCAACCACTTTTAATGACAACTGATAAAAAAACCCACACGAATCATTGACACTCAAGTTCTCCAACAACTGCATAGCGTTCTCTTCAGAAAATGCCCGAAAAATCATTGTCCAAAACGAGCGAAAAAAAGCTTTTTGCAGGTGAATGCATCATCACGTGCAGATCTATGACCTTTTCGTCAAAACCACAATGAACGTTTCAACTACTTATGGTAGCAGAAACAACTTTCAAACACGCACTGAGTGTAAACCAAAGTATTTTTTGCCCTCCGCCTGCAGCCAGCCCATCCTATGGCCTCCGTGGCTGCTCCCATTAGCCACAGGAGAGTCTTGTTTTCGCGGCTGATTTTCAGTTCTCTCCAGACAGCAATGAAAATGACAAAAATCAGGTCAATTTGCTGCCAGAGAAGGCAAGGAGCAAGGGCTGGCGGGGCAGGGGGGGGAGCAGGCAGAGGAACCAGGGCTCAAAGGAAAAACATTAGGAAGTTCACAGGGGGACAAAGCTGCCCTGAACAGAGGCAGCCCTTGTCATTTCGTATTTATCTGGAGCCAGTCACCATACTGTTATTAAGCTCCGGTTTTTATACTGCACAGGGGAGCGCGAGGAATGGCAAAGTTATCTTTCGTCCTAATAAGCTCAGGCCTACAGGAAACAAGTAACTGAATTTTTCAAGCTTTGGCAAGTCCTTGCCCAGCCACCGCTGGTCAGGAGGATAAAAGGGCTCTGATGGAGGAAGACAAGGCTCCTGCTCGCACAAACACACCACCACCAGCTCCAGGAGCGTGCAATTGCTCTGGCACAACCATGGCTTTAACTCCCCATTTGAGGATTTTGAAATATTTCAGCTCTCAAATAGCAATATTCAAGACAAATCCGTACCATAACCGAGACCCAAACTGCGTCCCAACTCCACACTACGTATAAAACCCAAGCATGATTAAGAAATTTTGGGTCGCGGTTTCCGCTTCTTTACTAACAGGATAAAACCGGAGGAGTATTTTGGGGTTTGCTGGGGTGCCAGTACGATCTAGACAGCAACGGTTTCTGCACATGGGCCAGGCGCCTGGGCCGGGAGGCAAGGCAGACAGCCAAGTCCCCATAGGTGGGAAGTGAAGCTCTTACCTGGGTTAAGAGCAAGCGCGGGAGCGTACGCTGCGGTGCAGGAAGCTACACACACTGTCTCAAGTAACCTTTTCTTCTATCAGTGGTATATAAAGACAGGTGAGCCCGGCTTGGCATCAGGGGCTAAGCTACCCATACCTCTGTCTAGTTCGTTAGTGCCTTGACAAGACAGGCCTCGTCATCTACTGCCTGCTCCACAGTTCCCTCTCCCCGTAAAAAGCTCCTACAGGGAATACTGAAAGGGTGCAAGCTCCACGGCCACGAGTTAGAGACGAGGCTGATTGCAGATAACCTGCAGCTGACAGACGACATCAAATATTCCTCAAGAAATGGTAAAGACATCAAGTATTACTCGAGAAAAGGCAAAGAAATAACGCTTCCACAGACAGCCTGCGGACGCTAACAGAGAGCCAAGCGAGGGCTGATGCGTTTGCCTCGATACCACGGCAGCAACTCCAAAGAGGGGCTTTTTGTGGCCCAAACTAACTTCTAACAAACACGGGCAGTGCGAGTCACACACAAACAAGCGAAGGGAAGATTTGCTCCTGGAGTCGCTTCTTTTATTGTCGAATAGGGAAAGGTGCAGTCTCACCTGTAGCCGATTTACAAAAATGCTCCTCAGGCTCTGTATCAGAACAGAAACATAATTCCCCGATTACTCGAGGAAACAAACTCTCTGCAAAAGAAAGATGACGCTGGGGGGAAAAGGGGAAACGTGAAGGAGTTGCCTTTGGAGTCTGCTTATGCCAGGATGAGCGAGAGGTGCTCATCTGACAGCTCTGGATGCTGCAGCCCTCCGTTTATTTATGGAGCAGGTATGGAATGGGCAAGAAGAACAAAAGCTTTCCCCACTCGGCTTTGCCAACAGGCCTGGGCTGGAAGGACCACCTCAAGAGATTAAACGATAGCTCAGTCTCCATAGCAATCACTTGCTCTGCCGATACCACCAATAAAATTACCAACATGGGGACAGCTCAAGCCCTGTTCACACTGGAGATTTTTGGCACATGTCGCTATTTTCCTGGTGAATTCTGGCAGAAAACATCTGAAACCTCCCCTCTCCTCTGCGCCTCAAACTCCGTTAGCAGGTTTGGAACCATTTCTAACCCTGCGGAGGATGATTGCGGCATTTATTCTTAGCCTATGCTAACTTTTAGCATTACGGGGCTGTTAATCAAGAAGTCCCGGTAAACTCAACTATTAGCTGGCCGTGGTCTCACAGCTCGTCTCCCTGAAGCCCTCAGGAATTAAGGGACAAGTTTCCAGCCGCGCTGTTTTAGTAACCAAATTATGATCAGAGGGAAAAGGCAAGCGAAACAGGACCGAGACCAAATACGAAGCTGCTCACAGGCTAACAGCCGTATTTTAAAGCTGTGTGTTTTGACATTAATATATCCATTCTGATGAGATAGCAGAAAAAGGGTGATAAAATGTAAAAATAAAAAGACAGCAGAAGAGCACATGCTCAAAGCTCACCAGTTCATACAGAAATATCAAGTTCCACACCAAAATACCTGTAAAAAGTCAGAGTGCGATAACAGAGCAGCTCTTGCCTGTGATGGCAATCTGCCTGTTTCTTAAACCAAAAATTCCACTCTACTACAGGATGAAATTTAGCTACTACTGAAAAAAATCCTACTCTGCTAATGTGACGATTTTTAGGCTGTATTTTGAACGTTTCTCTTTCCTATAGAGACTTAAATTTAGCATTAAGTCTCTCACATTGTGAAAAACTAAGTAGAAAGAAACACCGAGTCACAAACCATTCCCCTCAAGTTTTTTTTCCTTGGGAAAAAAAGAAGAAAGTGCTCTGAAAGTCCAGCCTCATCCACACAACGGGAAACACGTTACACACGACAACCTGCATAAAGCCCCTGTAAAACATTGCCACTCTCTCTATGCCCCCCCCCCCCCCCGCCCAGACTTACAGAAATAGTCTCTTTCTACTCAAAAAAGACTTCATGAGGTATTTAAGGACTAAATCCCTGCAGGATTCGGTATTATTTAGGGTTTCCCCTGCAATGCGAGGTGCAGAAGCGAATCCTTTTCATCCGCAGAGATTCCCAGTAAAGCCGAGGAGTCTCAGGATGAAGGTGACATCGCAGGAGCGAGGCGTCAGCTTGCAGGCATGGAGGATGTTTATCTGTCACCAAAACGTTTTCTGGTGCAAAGTATTTCTTTCGCACATGATGGACCCTCAAGATCGATGGACCCTGGAGATGATTTCCCCTCTGGTTTTTATTAAAGTGACGGGAAGAAAGGACTTGGTCAAATATATTGTTGGAGAGAAAGAGGAGAACAGTTATCGTGCGCTTTCAGGTCACTGCATTTCTCCCCCAATATCTAAATTGCTGAATATTTTGGAAGACAGAAGTGTGAATCTGTACAAATTGCGTTTTCTAGGGAAAAGCTCCAGCTCTGTAAAAAAACGTATACACTTACAGCAGACTTTACTTTCAGCCTCCTTACTCTTACTCGGGGGATCCTAGCCAGGCTGCATATGTGTATGCAGGGGACAAGGAGAGATCAGACAAGCACATCACTTAAAATTTCACATTAGTGCTCTGAAATAAACACCATGTTTGGCTTTAAGACAGGGGATGCTACGTTAATTCGGATCCAGATAAACTCACAAGGCTACCATGTTTTAGCGTCGATTCGTCCAAGCGTTCCTAGCTGCCTGCTACGAGAAATCCGTTCACAAGAAAAAAAAAAAGCAGCGAACTTCCAGCTGGCACAAGGCGGTGGATCAGTACCGAAGCAGCAAAATAGCATTTGGCAAAAGGCAGGAGCTCGGTTGCTGCTGAGGAGCGTTCATGGAAATGCCACATGGGCCTGAGCTGCAGCCCCAAAGGCGTGGCCAAGAGAGATCAAGTCCTCTCCTCTTTTTGGAACCAGAATGCTGCTCTCCCTCCTCACCCCCTGCTACTCCTTCTAAAAAAGAGGGAAGAAACCAAGGATCAAGAGACAGCAACTCAACACCGACCAGTTCCAGCAGTCGTATCAGTTGGGGTTATAACCTGTGGCAACAGCAGGAGCTCAGAGACAGAGCGCAGCAGCTGCTGGGGGGGGGGGGGGGGGGTTTGATCATAAAGGACATGATTTGTAAAAATCAACAGATTCATTACTGTGAAATACTGGTTGCCGGCACGTTTTGAGAGGGATCATTCACCTGTCTATCATTTTGAAGTTAAACAACAAACGGTGTTGGGTAACAATCAAGGTAAAGGTGCCCCTATTACCTTGTCCTCTCACTATAGAAATAAATAATAATAATTATTATTATTCAAAGAGCAGCACAATTAGTTTACACATCAAAGAACTGACAGCAAAAAAGCTAAATATTTTAGTGTTCAAATGTAAACAGAAAGTGTCAACACAGACACGAGGGGATGAGGAAACAGCACAAAAATGACATCGTTATGTCAAACACCCATCCTGAGCCTGGCACCGCCGAGGGGGTGCCCCTCGCACACCCTGCACAGCGCAGGCAGCTCTGAGGGGTACCACAGCCACAGAAATACCATTTGAGAGCACCACTTTAGCCACAGCCCATCACACAGGACGAGTCCACGCTCGATATTAAGTCCTGCTGCACGTGAACTTGGGGGGTGGGGGGAAAGACAGACCTCAAAGCCCCCCCCACGCCTCAGTTTCCCTTTGGGTCAAATACACCTTCCATCAGTTCAACTACTTCTCTTCAGCAAAACAAAAAAATTAGGACAGTGAACAGCACGTCTGGGCATCCAGAGACTGAAACGGCACCAGGAACGAGGGCAGGCAGGATATATGGAATTACCAAAAACAAACGGAGGGAAAAAATCACCCCAAAAGGAGAGCTGCTGCACTGTATATGAATATCAACAAAACTACAGAGCCCACAGAAACCAAAACCACAAGCCCAGACTCATTCACGCAAAAAGGCAAAGGCAAAACACTATATAAATGGTAAATACATTTCGAAATTCAGCTGCGAGCGGCAGACAAATGAAAACTAGAAGAGAATTTGAAGAGCAACGAACTGTAGTTTATTCAGCTAATGTATTTTTAACACACTGGGGAAAAACTTGGGAGGTATAACATGGCATAAGGCACCCATTTGATACCAAAAGCCACGTAGTGACTTTTCCCAGCAGAACATCCCCCTGCACGGCATTTACCCCTTGATAAATTGGTGCCGAGGGGATGGACTCTGCTCTGCAGCAGCAGGCCAGAGCACAAGTTTGGGGGTTCCTGGGAGGGGAGCCGGGGAGGATGCAGTCTGGGCTCGCAGAGCCGCAGGCTCGCTCTCACACCGGTCGCGACCATGATGAAGGAGGTTTTTCATCCTGACGTTCCAAAACCTTCCGTTTTCCCTTCCCTGCCTGCGCTTCCAGACCCATCCGAAGGCATCTCTGCCTCTTCCCCGGAGGAGGAAGAGGAGGAGGAGTGGACCGGGGCAGCGGGCAGGGAGGGGGAGCACCCAGGCCGGCGGCAGCTCTGCAACCGAGACAGCAACACCGAGTCATGGCAGAGCGAACCGACGGCCTCTCCCCGAGCCCCCCCTCCCCGCCTCGCCCGGGAGGAGGTGGGGAGGAGCAGGGCGCTTCCCGGAGGCAGCGGGGACCGACGGAGGGAGGGAGGGGCTGCCGCCAGCGCCCCCTCTTTTCGGCCGGGGGTGTGTGTGTGGAGGTGTAGGGGGGTGGTGGTGAGGTGCGGAGGGCGACGTCTCCTTTTGGGGAGGTACATTGTATTCCGGAGACGTGACCCGCAGCCGCCGCACCGGGAGGCTGCCGGGGGGGGGGGGGGGGGGGGGGGGGGGGCGACGGGGCCGGGGCGCGGGGAAGGGGTAGAAGAGACGGCCAGGCCGGTGCCCCGGGAAGGGGGTGAGCCTCCCCCCCCGCCCTCCGCCGCAGGTAGCGGAGTTAAGCGTTTTAAAGCGAAATTGCTGCATTGTAAGAAACTCACCGTGATGTTTGAGCAGCAGTCGGCGCGGGGTCTCCCAGACATCCCCGCACGGGCTCCGGAGGCAGGACCCCGCCAGGCACCGACACATAGGGGTTCAATGCGCTGCCTGATCGCCGCCCCACCGACCGGGAACCCCCGGAGCGACGGGGGGGGGGGGGGGGGGAAAGGGCATCGGCGGCGGGAGAAAATAAACGCAACCCCCCCCCAACCCGTCACCCCCCCCCGTCCCTTTCATTTGCATACGCCACGCCCCCTCGCCGCCACGCCCCACCCCGCTAGGAGCGGGGTTACCTGCTGGGTAAGGCGGTCTCGGCGTGTGTCCGTCCCCCCCCCCGCCCCTTCACGTCGTTTTGGGAGGGTTTGGGGGGGGGGGGGGGGGGCGGGAAGGAGCTAGGAGCTCAGCCCCTCGTCAGAACAGCCCCCTGCGGTTCGTCAGCGGCAGGATCGGGCCCTGCTGGGGGAAAAGAAAAAAAAAAAGGGGGGGGGGGGCGTCTTTAAACACAATTTTATTGCTTGAAGATGACAACCCGGCAATTGCATCAAGACACCAGAAATCCCCGGGCCAGCATGCACCCCATTTTCTAATTTTTACCTTTTTTTTTGTTTGTTTTTTTTTTTGTTTTTTTTTTTTTTTTTGAGGGATGCTCTGCCAAAAGCTCAGCACCAGCATCGCTACGGCAAAGCTGCAACTGCTGGGAAGAGAAAACTCCCCAAACACCATGACCCACAGGCAGTTCCGAGGACCCAGTTTTTTAAATTACGGTTGCCTAAGGTTTTGGGGTTTTTTGTTTGGTTTTTTTTTAATAAACAAACCCATAAACCACTCTCAATTACTTTTAACATGCTCCGGACTGCATCACCCAGACAAAGAACACACACACACGGGACACCAAGAATAGTATCAACGGAGCAAAAGGAGAGAGGCAAGAGCTGTAAGCGAGCTGATTTACATCATCAAACAGCAACTTTCTAAATAACAACAAAAAAAAATTCTACAGTTCTGCTGGCATAAATCACACCTTCGTAAAATAAATTTCTCCAGCTAATTCCCGAGTCCTGGATGAAAGATGAAAAGACTTGGAATAAAACCAGAAAGGGAGGAGTGGGTTTGCCTGCAATAGACACGCTCCTTGTTACTTAACTGTCACAGGCCTGTCCTGCTGCAGGTCTGATCCTGCGTTTTCAGTCACAGGTCCAGAGGGGCGTTTGGAGGCAGCACTTCAGGAATTTAACACTTATTTAAACACTACAGAGCATTTCTTTATATATATTCACTCATAAAGAAGAAAATCCTATTTAACAAGCATCAGTCTTGAAAGGCAACGCTTAAAAACTGCTTCCTGCTCAAGACAAGCTGGGAAAAAAAAAAAAACCAACCAACCCCACATTTGCCGGTTTTGGGCTGGATTTTTGTTGGGATAAAGCCCCAAACAGCGCTAGCCCGGCGCGCCCGGGCAGCCCAACGCCCGGCCCGGCCCAGCCCAGGGTCCTCGACATCCCAGTTACAAACTGGTTGAGCCGGCGAGGAGGTTCCGCTCGCGATTGGCGAGGTGCAGGCAGGGGTAGGCAGGGCCAGGCGCCTTGCCCGCGCCCTGATTAGGCAGGTTAAACGTGATTGACCAGTGCGAGTAATTAATCTGCGAGAGGCCGGGCTTGGGGCTTTGTTTATACCCCTGGATTGGCTGGATTTGAATTAGATATACATTCTATTTGTACCTAGGTAGGACCTCGCGGGGGTTTATTTTGGTGCATTACGCTATAAAAGCGGCGGCAACCCAGGCGAATGTCGTCGTCCACTGCCGCGGCTCTGCCGGAACACTGGGCCTCGCCGGGAGCCATCGATCAGGTACGGTGCTGGAAGAGGATCAGGACTCCAGGCTGTTTTATCAAGGGGGGGGGAGGGGGAAGGAGATGAACCCCACCATTAGTAGCGCTTACAAAAAAATATTTAAGCAACACAACACAGTATTTCCTTTTTTTTGGGTTGTTTTTTTTTTTTTTTTTCCAGTCCCAGAGCACTGAAAAAAATTGAGCAGAGTCTGCCATGCCCAAAAAACCCCACACTTGGCAGAAAGCCACCGTAAGCAATAATTCAACTAACCCATGGGACAGGACACGCTCCTTCCCTGGAAGAATGTTGCCATCAACAGTACCTGCAAAACACAGGGCTGATTTCCAAGTGGGAAGTGTTAATAACATCGTCATAAGGAAGATTTTTGTCTCTCACAATGGCAACTTTACAACCAAATAAGCAGTCCTCAGCAAAAAAAAAAAAACACCTTCCAGCATGGCTGATATGATGAAGGACAAGGGGAAGCCATGAGGAATTTGGCTACAGCAACACACTGGGGTGTCACACACACCACACCACCACCCCCCCCCACCCCCCCCCCCCCCCCCCCCCCCCCCCCGCAAACAGCCACATATCTGCCCCAGCTCAGCACTCCCCCAGGCCAGAAACCCTCCCCAGGGCAGCAGCCTTTCAACACAGAAATGACCCACCAGTACCACACTCACACTAACCAAAGTTAGGTAAAAACCCTCTTCTTAAGAAATAAAGCATCAGTCATATCATGCAGCACACTAATTAATTAGTACAATACCCACGTGGACATGAACATTCACTCCAGAGAGGAACTTGGCATAGCAGAATAGTAACAAATGAAACCCCCAAACGCTGCTATTTTTAGGTTTGCTTAAAATATACAGCTGATGACCAACAGAATTACATACCATTTTTATGCAATACCCAAACACTTCAAGACTTGTTCATCTCCTTGCAGGTGATTCCTGCTTTAACCACTAGACTGCAGTAGCAGGAGTTGCTGCAACACCTTTCCAATTTAAGACAACATAATTTAGTTACTTTCAGGTGATTTTTTTTTCCCCTCCCACTTCTCCCAAATTGCTTTGCTAGGATCCAGGTGGCTCCCAACAGCTGCTTCATCAGCCAGACCAAGACCATAACACCAGTAATAGAGCTTTTTCACTAATACAGTTAAAACATTATTACAATTAAGGATACAGGAATAGCCCAACACTCATCCTGGGACAGAAAGACATCCTGCTAAAATTAACCTCAGTAATTTCCTTAAAATCATAACATTAAAGAAATAAATAGTGGTGGGGAAAAAAGAGCAAGAAGGTACTGAAAACAGGTTGGAGACAGTACTTAAAGAAATCTGGAAGAGCTGCCACACCCTACCTTTTGTCACTTTGAACACAGGGTTTCTCAGTTCTTGAGAGGTAACAGCTATCCCCTGAAGCAGTATTCCCATTTCACATAGGAAAAATCAAGTTGGATAAATACTTTATCCAAAGTCAGCCTGCAACATTCCTAAGCAAGAACCACATTTGGTCATTCTTTGCTTGATACTTAGCTAAAACCATATACTCAAATTAGCCCTTTCCTATGCTTTTTCTTTCCAAGTTTTGCCCCATAACTCACATTTCCAGCCCTTTCCCTAAGCCCTCCCACACACCTCCCTCCATGCCCACTGCAACCCTGCCCCCCTATTTCCTACCCAAACCTCCCTCTTACCATCTTTATTCCACACACAACCCTCCCCACTCACCTCCCTCCGGGACCACCTCTCCCACGGAGACCTCACATCCCTTCAAGTCTCCTCTCCTTTGCCTCTCCCCACACTAACACCCATTCCCCTTACTCCCCCCCTCACAAGCTCACTCCCACACCCCCACCGTTCCCCCCACCCGCCTTTTCCCGCCACAGCCCCCTCCCCACTCTCCCCGTCACGTGACGCTGCACGCAGCCCCCCGGGGATGAGGGCGGGGCGGTGCCACAAGGCGCGGCGTGTGGGAAGGGCAGAGGCGCGAGGTGAGGGACATCCCCTCTTCCTCTTCTTCCTCCTCCTCCATCATCTTCTTCTCCCCCCGCATCCCCTCTTCCCCCCCCCCCCATCTCCTCAGGCTCCCGGGCAGCCCCACATGGGCCGCTGGAGCCCCCTCCCTTCCCTACGAAGAGAAGCCCCGGCCCTGGGGCAGCTCCCGCCTCCCTCCTCGCTCTTCTCAGGGAGAGTCTGCCCTCACCCCAAGCTCTGGCCCTCTGCAGCCTTCTCGAAGGCCAGGAGCAGTGTTTCCCTCAAGGGAGAGGCCCCCCCCCCCTCACCCCAAGCTCTGGCCCTTTGCAGTCTCCTGCAAGGCTGGGAGGAGTGTTTCCCTCAAGGAAAGCCCCTCTCACCCCCAACCCCACTCTACTCCAGGGGCAGCCTTTCCCTCCTTCCTGCCTTCTTTCTGCACCTCAGCCCTGTTGCAGCCCCTCAGTCTGTTCCAGGGTAGGGGAAACACTTCAACCCTTTTTCTTAGTGCAGCTTTTTATAAGAAGAACCCCTTGTCTCCCCAGCCCTTCAAACCTGCCTGCAGGGTTTCAGCAGCCCTCCTCTGCTTCAGACAGCAGGGGCATGCCTTGTGTTTGCTGCGGGAATAGGGATATTTCTGTTTTCTTCTCCGATAAGGTATGGTTGATACAGGGCCAGTTGCAGTACTGGTTAGGGTTTGGTGAGTAACATCAAATCTTATTTAACTTTCTCTTTTTACGTTTTGTTTAGGAGGCTTGTCCTCATGCCCTCAAGTTTTGCTCTAGGTGGAAAGGAGTCCACCTTTAACTGGCTGTAAAGTCAGCGGCGGGCATGGACCAGTACCCCTTCGGCGACGAGAATTCAGTTCATTTGGAGATGTGTTGGGGATTTCTTGGCTGAGCGAGAACGAAGCATAAACATACAAAGTGCTGAAATGGACAAGGACGTTGTGTCCTTGTACACTGGGAAAAGGAAGATAAGAAGGGCCTGACAAGCAACTCCTGGATGCCGAAGAATGAGATAAGCAACCGCGGGACGCCCCATGAAGAGGCTTGAGCAGCCAACAGAAGGATGAGCCGGGAGCGTGATAGAAAGACATTAACCAGTGGTGTTTTAGCTTATGGCGCGTGGACAGCTGATGCTCAGCTTAATAAAGTATATAAGCACGCTATTTGGGCAATAAAGGGAGAACAACCTTAGCTGTATCGGTGTCCAGTTGTTACTCGGCTCATGTCTCCGGGTGGCTCCTTGCAACAAGTGGCGCCCAAGCAGGGACCCAACAGCTTGCTGAAACCTCCAAAGCATCACGGAAGAGTGATACCGGGAGGAACCTCCAAAACATCACAGAAGAGTGATACCGGGAGGCCGGGGCAGCTTGCTGGAACCTCCAAAGCATCACAGAAGAGTGATACCGGGAGGCTGGGGACGTGAGAGGCAGAGGTGGGCACGAGCCAAAAGTAAAGCGTCGGAGCCTGGAGTTCGTGCAGCTGAGCGACCCTCTGCCAAGGTAAGAACCGTCATGGAAGACGAGGCGGCGGTTCGTCTCCTCGCAAGTATCCTCTCCAAGAGAGGGCGCGAGGCAGATTTTAAAGGGATTCAAGCCCTTATTAAGTGGGCCCGAGAGAAGGGATGGTGCCAGTCAGCTCCACTTTTCTTCAGCCCGCAAGAATGGCGAGAGGTTGGGGATTTACTCTGGGCTGACACAATTGAAGGTGGCAAGGAGGGTAAAACAGCCTGGGAGCTGGGACCAGTGTGGAAAGATGTAATGTTTAAAGCGGCTTTTACAATGGAACAAGGACAGAAACCTTTAATTAGTGTGGGTACAGCTTTTGAGCTTAGTACCCGGGAAGCTATCGGAACCTCCCTATGGGATGAAATTAGTGATGGGTCTAAAGAAGTTAAAGGTCTTGAAACTTTATGGAAATTAATTAAGACAACTCTACAAGAAATGAAAGCAGATCGTAAAGCGTCTGCATCTGCTTTTGCTGCTCTCTCTCCAACCGCATGCGAAGGGGAAACGCAGGGAGAAAAACATAATGCAGCGAGAGAAACTTTTGGCTTCTCCGGAGCTTGTCCGCCTGCTCCTGTGCCCTTGACTTCTGCTCCACTCCCTGGGACTGCTGATATTAATCAGCCATCTGACAGTTCCCAAGCCTCCCTAACTGTACGCTTAAAGGAAACACTACAGAATCAGGAAGCGAGTAAAAATCCGCCTAGGAAAAAACAGCCCCCAGATATTGCCACTCAACATGAACAAATTATACCTAGCATATACCCTCCGTTGCCTCCGTCTACGCCCGGGTCGCCTCAAGAGCACGAAGAGGGGCCGGAGCTCACTTCGCAGCAGTTGCAGTCAGTAATAGAAAAGCTGGCACAGCTGGAGCCTGCTGTGAAGCGAGAAAAACCGCCAGCCGCATCCTTTGATGCACCCCTTCCCCCCCCCCCCCTTTTCCTCCTCCTCCTCCTTCAAACCCTTTTTTTTTTTTTACCTCTGCCCCTTCCTTGTCCTACACCTATACCTCTGCCTTCTCCACCTCCCAGGGAACCGATCCCCACCTTTCCAGAAACAACGGACCCCCAGAATAGATGGCGAGGAATTATTCGCGATGCCTTAATTGAGGGAGAAATCATAGCAGCTCCCACAGCGTTTCTGGTTATTGCTGGGGCTGGGGGTGGACCTAATCAATGGGTTCCATTTGATTGGAAAATCATAAAAGAAGCAAAGGTTACAATTGCTCAGTATGGTTTAAAATCTCCTTTTACGCAGGCAGTTTTGTCCCATATATTTTCTGGGTCAACCTTAACTCCACATGACTCGCGAATGCTTGCTAAAACCTTGTTGTTGACATGGAAATTTATTTATACTGCGCTGGTGCATTTGCAGCCGGCAGAGAAAATCATATCAATACAACCTGATACTGCTTTTGAGGAGACAGTCTGTAAGCAGGCTGTTAACGAGCAGGATTCTGATTCTGATAATAATTCTTTTGTATCAGGCAGGGTGGACTCTGAAAAAGAGCCGGATTTATATCCCTCATTACCTCCACTGCCGCCTGCACTAACACCGTTAACGCACACACCCCGCCAGCAGGCAGGCAGCGGGCGGGCGGCACGGGCTCCGCGGGCTCGCCGACCCTCACCACCGCATACAGGTCCCCGCCGCCCCGCCGCTGCCTCCCGCCGTTTTCGCACCCGCTTCGCCGCGGCCGCCGCACCTTCCCCACCGCTGCCTCCCGTGGCCTCTGTGCGGCTGCGGCCGCTGCCGTGCCGCCGCCGTCCCCCACCCCCCCCACCCCAATTGCCTGGTACTCCCTCTCCAGGGGTTGCAGAACTTAAAACGGAACCTGACTTTACTACACTACCTGTATCTCCTTCTCCTGCTAATCCCTCTAACTCTGTGCCTCTGTCTAATCCGTGACGATTCACTTAATGATTTGGGAAAAAATACACATAGCTTGATGCAATGCTGTCGCGAAAAAGCTCTACAGCAAGGAGATACCATGTTTACCTTTCCTGTTGTATGCACACCTGCCTCAAGTAATACAAGAACCTCAAGAGTTAGAGTTGTTAGGATCAGTCATCATGAATCCCTGTGTAATGTTTAATTACACCTATAACACCACTCGAAAGGGTCAGAATGTAAATGCTATTTTGCCTGTATATAGAAATGCTACAGCTTGGTGTAACTATATCTATTCCGGAATATCACACTCTTTTTTCTATTCCAGCTGCTTTACCTGCGGGGATGTTTTTAATTTGTGGGGATAGAGCGTGGGAGAGGAATTCCATCGAAACTTAACGGGAGGCCACATAGCCTCGGACAGCTTACGTTACTAACACCCGATATCAATATGATTCACAGTAAAAGGCTCACGATAACTGACACAGGGTTAAGTGGATGGCTAACAAGTTTGGGAATTACGGGATGGTTGAAAGATTTGCTTATGCATGGCTTAGTTATTTTAATTGTAATATTAGCAGTTGTAATGATTGTACCATGTATCATAAAATAGTTGAACGTATGATTACAAAAGCATTTCATGTAACTTGGCTTGCACAAAAAACAAAAAGGGGGAATTGTGGGAGATTTCATGGAAAATGGGGAACATTTCTTTGAGCCTGATTATTTAGAGTTAGCATAAGTAGGCCGCAGTTAGCATGAGTGGGCCAGAGTACGTGACAGCTGCAGTATGAAAGGACTTTGAACCACCAGCAAAACAACAGACATGAGGAACTTGGACAGTGGAGCAATTAATAAACAAGATAACAGAACTGCAGAGGCAAGAAGGAGCTACAAGAGCTTTAACACAATTGAGAAAGCTGTCATTTCGGCTTAGAGCATTCAGCTGCGGGATGGGGACTTAGGAGTTGGTTTGTATCTTCGTTAAAAATAGGGGTTTCTTTTATTCTTGTGTATTTTATTAGGTATAATGTTGCTTTTACTGTGTTTAATTAATTGTGTTCATAGATCTTGTAGGTCACCTTAGCCAACATAACAGGTCAAGATTCTCTGTGCATTGCAACCGCATCACAAAGTCCGTGAACCAATAGACAGGATGGCTATGACTCGTGCAGCGTGCCTGGCCAGCGAGCGCATGCGTCATAGGCTCCCCATATTGCAACCGAGGCAGATTTCGGCACCCGCTGGCCACGTGTGCTGAAATCCGTTCCTCTACAAATGTATAAATACTGGGATTTTCCGAAGAGCATCGGGCTGGTGTACGGCAAGGCCATCGTTGCCTCCGTGGGGATGCCCACGTAAAGCTGGCACCTACCGATTGCTGGGCTGAGTTCGCGGAACAAGACAACACAAGAATGTACAGATGGTCCATCTTCCTCACAGTCCTCAGATGGACGTAGTCATGGATACCGCCGCAAGCCAAAGAAAACATCTGGATGACCCTGGCTGACATGACCAGACAAGATTGCTTATGCCTCCGTACAGCAACACCAAGCAATCCCTTTTTCACAGGTTTAATAGGGGGTTCCACTGGCATCAACGAAGTTTAAGAACTTATTGATGGAGACCCCTGTGCAGCAGGTCATGGACTCAATGGATGGGAATGCCTGGTTTCCACAGATCGGGCATTCACCCTCATTGCCACCCCAGGAATCACAAATTCTGGGATCCCTGAATACAGATTGGTGTAGTATCTGATTTACTGTTAGATGTAGATAGTATTAGACACACAACCTTACAAAATAGAGCTGCTCTTAAATCATTGGTTAAGATAGTTTTGATTTATCTCGTAGTGGTTTTTTTGTATTTTAATTTGTGTGCCTTGTATGTTGCAATGTGTTTAGGAATTAATTGATGGATCAAGTAAGGCTGTGTTGATTGACAAAAAACAAAAAAGGGGGAATTGTTGTGGGAACATATTTAGCTAACGGTTGCAAGAGCATTCCAGACGCCTTTAGAAGGCCTTGAACAGAATAAACAAGAAGACAAAAAAAAGAAAGATGCCAATTAGAAGAACACAGGTGCGCATTCCATGATAAAGGGAACTTGGCACAAAGAACCTCAATTTGGCAGTTTATCTTGACCAATTAGATTGAGACAAGTCTCGCATGTTTTAGTTGATATAACCAATTATGTCCTATGTTTATGCGCGTGGACACTATATGCTTGTATGCAGCAACCAATCAGAGCTTTTAAGGAACTTAGAGAATAGTATAAGAATAATCAGCTATGACTAATAAACTGGCGACTTTGATCATCATATTGGTGTCCTGTTGTCCGTCCCCACATGGAATTTCTCTACATGTCTGATTGATTCTGTTTGGTATTTTGACTTAGGCTTTGATATTTGATTTTCCGATTTCTGATTTTTGTATATTGAAGGTATTGATAATGGGAACAGGACAGTCAAGTGAACTCCCTAAAAAAAAATCACCTCTGGGGTGTGTTTTAAAGCATTGGAAACAGCTGGGGGGTGTCCCGGGTGGTAACATGCAGAGAGAAGATTTTATTAAATATTGTAATCGTTGGTGGCCTCTGTATAAGCTTGATGAAGGGGAAAAGTGGCCTGTGAATGGGACACTAAATTATAACACCATGTTACAACTGATGTTATTTTTGAGACGCGAGCAGAAATAGGATGAAGTTCTTTACCTTAAAGAATCATCCTGAGTGACAAAAGGATTGTGGAATTCATATGCCACCCAGCGATCCTTTTGTGCTATCTTTAGAAAAAGAAGGAAACAAGAAAGGTGACAATAAGCTCAAACAGTGTTGTTCGGCATGTAGCATTGGGCAAAGATGTTTCTATTGTGGACTTACACAGTTGGAAAATAGGAGCTGGGCGCTCTCGGGAAAACCCTGATCAAACAGCCCACGCTTTTGAAACAATGATTCAGACTCAGGATCCTGACTGGAAAGATATACAAGTAATAATGGATGTACTTTTTGATAGTGCAGAAAGAGATATGATCCGGAGGGCTGCTAAAACTCAGGTAGAAGCACAAGTGGATTCTGGAATATTACAGGGAACAGTGGAACAAAATTTTCCATCTACTGATCCCAAATGGGATCCTAATAGTTTGGCTCAGAGAAGACTGCTAGATCAATATCAAAAATGAACCAGCCTGTAATCTTTTCCATTAGCCTTTTTAATAAGCAAGGTTGGGGTGTTATGTTTGGATTCACATTCTATTAACAGTTTGTACTTTAGAAATTTTTGTATTATCGGTACTAACCCTTTCCGACTTTACAGTTTTAGGTGGTATTGTTTAATTCTTACCGGACTCAATCCTGGCTTTAAATCAATTCTCACAGGCTCTGCTCTTTTGGATTTACCAGGAACTTCCCCAGCCCAGATGATTGGAATTACAGCATTATTTACTTCGACTGGTATGATCCTCTGCTTTTGGTGACCGTCCTGTAACAACAAAGCCACTGCTTCGATATGTTTAGTTTTCTGGAATTAGAATTTTAGTCTCACCATTTTTTAATTTAATTTCTGCTTCCAATTTCTCAAGTAGGTCTCTCCCTAACAGGGGTTTAGGAGAATTTGGCACATACAAAAACTGATGAGTGACCCATTGCTTTCCTAACTTCATTGTCAAAGGTTTAAAGCAGGGTCTAGTCTCTCGTTCACCTGTCGCACCAACACCACTAATTTCTTCAGAACTTAATTCCCCCTCTAAGGTGTTTAAAACTGAAAAGGTGGCTCCAGTATCAACTAAAAATTCAATTTTCTGTTCTCCCAGGTTAGCTGTAACCAGAGGTTCTGCTGGGAGACTCCCCTCCGGTCCCCGTCAGATACTTTCACTCAACTTTCCCAAGAAAGGGGGAACTTGCTGAGATTGTGTGGTCGAAATTGGGATCACTTGTGACCTTGTAGGTCTCAGGGGACATTCCCCTTTCCAGTGTCCTTCTTGTTTACAGTATGCACACTGATTCGGTCCCAGGGGCTGGTTGAATCCCACTGGTGACCCCAATCCAGTTCCTCTCCCTCGTCCCATTCTTCGACCACATCCCCTTCCTCGAGGAATAACTCCTCTGCCTCGTCCCACACCAGCTCCTACTTCCCGAGCAGCTATTAACCTGGCATTCACTTTACTCTGTAATTCGTCTTGATTCCTATATGCCACCCAAGCAACTTCTAATCGTTTTCCCCAATCTCGAGAATCTCCTCCTTGTCATTTTTGTAATTTCCTTCTGATACCATCAGAGGATTATCCTATAAAAAAAGGAGCCAATTGAGCTTTTCCTTCTTCAGACTCAGGATCCATATTAGTATATTTCCTAGCAGCATCTTTTAATCTGCTTAGAAATTCAGTGGGAAACTCTTTTCTATCTTGTTTAATTTCATATAATTTAGACATGTTAATTGCCTTAGGCATAGCATTTCTGATTCCGAATAGAACCCATTTTTTATATTGATCTAGCAGTCTTCTCTGAGCCAAACTATTAGGATCCCATTTGGGATCAGTAGATGGAAAATTTTGTTCCACTGTTCCCTGTAATACTCCAGAATCTACTTGTGCTTCTACCTGGGTTTTAGCAGCCCTCCGGATCATATCTCTTTCTGCACTATCAAAAAGTACATCCATTATTACTTGTATATCTTTCCAGTCAGGATCCTGAGTCTGAATCATTGTTTCAAAAGCGTGGGCTGCTTGATCAGGGTTTTCCCGATAGCTCCCAGCTGCTATTTTCCAATTATTTAAATCCACAATAGAAAAGGGTACTTTAATAGTTGCCACACCCTCAGTCCCAAGCGCCTGACGAAGAGGAGCTTGAATAACTTCCTTCTGTTTAGCTCTTGTTCGCCCTGCGACAGGACTATTCATGGGCTCTCTTTCATCACTATTTCTGGGTGCAGTTCTAGGTGGGGCCCTTTGAGATCCAATTATCATTTCAGTATCATCCTCTTGTTCTTGCTCATATAACTTTAAACATCTTTGCCCAATACTACATGCAGAACAACACCTTTTGAGCTTATTGTCACCTTTTTGTTTCCTTCTTTTTCTAAAGATAGCACAAAAGGATCGCTGGGTGGCATATTAATTCCACAATCCTTTTGTCACTCAGGATGATTCTTTAAGGTAAAGAACAAATCACAATACATAACTTCATCCTATTTCTGCTCGCGTCTCAAAAATAACATCAGTTGTAACATGGTGTTATAATTTAGTGTCCCATTCACAGGCCACTTTTCCCCTTCATCAAGCTTATACAGAGGCCACCAACGATTACAATATTTAATAAAATCTTCTCTCTGCATGTTACCACCCGGGACACCCCCCAGCTGTTTCCAATGCTTTAAAACACACCCCAGAGGTGATTTTTTTTAGGGAGTTCACTTGACTGTCCTGTTCCCATTATCAATACCTTCAATATACAAAAATCAGAAATCGGAAAATCAAATATCAAAGCCTAAGTCAAAATACCAAACAGAACCAATCAGAGATCTAAGGTCATATCCAAAATCAATAGTCAAAGCCCAAAGCCTTAATCAAAGTACCGAGACCAAACCAAATGGGTATCTCCGCCTTGAACCAGCGAGACGAATACCCTTTATCAGAGAAGTGCTTCTACCAGAATACCAGACTTTTAAGGATCCTTTTATATCTCTTCCTTGCTGACTTCTCTTAGTCAGGCTTACAGGTAAGAGTACCAGACCAGAGTACCAGAACCAGGTTAATCAAAAGAATGCCTTTAAATAAAATCTTACCAGTGGCCTTGGCTTGTGAGCCCGGGGAACGGGGATCAAGGGTCTCCCCGAGAAATCTCGGTGCTGGCTGGAGGTCCTGCGATCCCACGTCCGTCGAGTCTCAGAAGCCTAGTCCCATCTGGGTCACCAAAATGATACCGAAAAGCCGGTCGAAGAAACTCTCTAAGACTCGTTTTGGAGTTTTAGAAAGCAGGCATTCTTTATTGCAGCACTGGATGCACGGGGGATAGTTCCACCTAGCGTGCATACCACAGCTTTAGCACAAACAGGTTATATAGCATAACTAATTGCATATTAATCAGATTAGTATACATATACATAAAAACGATTATAACTGATTATCATAGTACTGCCTACATCCGATCGTGCACAACGAAGGATCCATTTGAGTCGAAGGGCTGCTTTTGTGACCACCAGCCCATTTGAAGTTCTTGCTGGCTGTCCTTGAAGTCTTTATTCTTGTCCTTGTTCTTTGATCTTGAAGCTTAACGCAGTTTCAATCGCACGTGGTCAGTTTCAGCATTGTTCTCATCTAGTGCACAGGAACATCTAGTCCTAAGAGCAAAGAACTGCAAAACTTGTGAGTACCTACCTCTGCTAGTTAACTGCTTGGCTATACTTTTGTCTACTGTTTCAATCATCGTGTTAGTATAAGATTTCTAATAATTATTTACCAAATCTCACTTTTACAGTCACCTAGCAGCAAACCAGTTTCCACGGCTGGTACAAAATATTAAAACCATCAAAATATTTAGACATACCATACAGAATGTATGGAAATATGCTATCAGCACAGCTTGTGTGGCTTGAAGGAGCCTCCTAAGGAAGGTGCCAGGGAGGAATCTTTGCTTCTTCCTGGTCCGTATATCTAAGGCAGTGGGAAATTGGTGGACGGACTGACTGCGTGCTCCGAGTCAGGCTCTTTCCCACCTGAAAGAGACCCGCTGAGGTGCGTTGTCAACAGCTTTGCAAATCAGAAGCTTCCCTTGGCTGCCTTGCCCTCCGCAGAGCACATGGGTGCTGCCTTGCCAGATTCCTCCCCAGCCACCCAGCCAGGCCTCTTGCCTTGCATCTAACAGCAGTGGACTTTCGGAGGCTGTGGGTGACAATATATCGAAGGATCGCCTCTTGTGCCAAGAGAGTGCTGCTGCTTCTAACATCTGTGCCGTAATAAATCCTGGCAACGTTTCCGTGATTGTGCCAGGCGAGAATGTAGTTACCAATCTGACCAGTAGGTCTTTTATTTCAGAAGCCCGGCTCCCCTTGGAGCCCACGGGGCTGCAGTGTTGTCCCAGCAGCACCCCGCCTTGTTTTTGTGTGTTCAGAGGGCAGAAGCTGTCTGCAAACCAGTCGAGCAGTAACTTTCAGTGGATAAGAAATGTGCCGGTTTGCACTAAACCCAAAAGGAATAATGTCTGTCTCACTCACAAGTCGCCTGTCGCAGTGCAGGGTGTTTCGGAGGGGTTAGCTGGACCTTCCTGCACGTTCTCAGCTGTGTACGAATGTCTGGACGCTTTGTCTTTCCCCATTGCGCCTTTTAAAGCCGAAGAGGACGTGATGAGTTGGCCCTCGCTTGTTTTGAGGAAGCCTTTCAGTCGGCGAAAATCCACGACTCCCACCTGTGGGAGAACACCAGGGAGTTGAATTTTCCGGAGGTTTGGAAGTGCAGCATGCTGCAGAGCGAGACTGGACAGCTCTTCCCGAAAGCCCAGGAACCTGCTGCGTGCCCGGAGCCACTGCAGGTGCAGCAGCACTTCTTTCAGGTGACCCCCAAGTCTCAGCAGGTTCTGTCTCGCCCTCCTGAGGCCGAGTACCGGGCAGCAAACCTCCTCCAAGTGGGTTTTGGCAGCAGCAACCGCCCCCCTTGGCTTCCCAGCTTCCGCAGCCAACGGAGTACGAGGGGCCTTCCACGTACCTCCAAAAGGCTGTCCCCCAGTTTCAGGGCATTTCGTCAGATGGGGAGAAACAGGGATTGCAGCCAGCACCCTTGAAAGAATACCTGGGATTAAGAGACTTCTCTGTTCCTAGTCAGTTCCAGTATGTGGTGCCTGGAAGCGCGGCGGGAAGCCACTCTTCTGGGAGGTCGAATCAGCTAGAAAACAAGGCTTCCGCATTTAAAAAAGAGAAGAGTAAAGATGGTAGCGCAGAGACGGGCGGGAAGCTGCCAGCGGGTGCTGCCCGGTCTTGGTGTCTGCCTGCCATCCCCAGGGAGAAGCTGACGTTGGGGCTGAGCGGCACGACTCCCCTGAGTCAGGTGGCCATGGCGTCCTTCTCGTTGGCTCCTGCAGCCGGTGGGATGCACCGGCTGACCATTTTCAGCAGGATTCAAGTACATCGGCGTGCTTTTTCTTCACATTTAGCCATCCGTTATTTGAGTTCGCTTCTCAGAGCCGTTTACTGTCTTCCTGCACTCTAAGTGCTTTTTATTAGTGTTGACAGCTCTAGATTCACCAATAACAGTACTTAGCACTTACACGGCACTTTACACATCCAGAGCGCTCTGAAAACACTAATTAATCCAGTGCTAAAGGTTTAGAAATAATTTAATGAGATCAGGGCTTGGGATATTTAGTAACATGATATGTAGCCTTTCACCTGGCTTCTTGGTGGAGCTTGCGCACAGGCCGGTGATAATAAAAAGCTGCGAATGCCTGAATGTTCAGCAAGCTCAGTGCCTGTGGAAGGGGAACCACTTTCTCCAGTAGAAATAATTGGTGTCTCCTTGCCCGCAGGAGGGCAGGGAGGTCAACCTAAACGAACTTCTCACCTTTAGAGATCAGTCCCTGGAGGTAAAAGTCAAAATATGTTAATTGAGGGTAGATACAGAAGCTTGTGTTACAGATAAATGTGCTGGGGCTGTGTTGGGGACTAAATATCTCCAAAGTTTGGTGTTGGTTTAAGTGCTGCTTTATTGTTAGTGGCATGTTGGGCTTACACGCACGTCTTGCCCTGTCCCGAGGGGGTTGCTGCTGCCTCGTGCATTGGGCCAAGAGGACTGGCAGCCCTCAGGACGGGGAACTTCGAATGCACTGAGGTTAAACCCGTTCTGTGCTGCTCCTGTTCCTTTTCTGACTACTTACAAAGGCTCTCTGTGCCCCAGGTGTTACTTAAGCAGTCAAGGTGAGAACTCCAAGGGCTCAGGGGGTCTTAGATTTGCATTCCTCTAACTCCAGGAGATTTTGGGGAGCCTGGATGATACATGGAGCATGAGTGAATCCCCATCCCGCTCCTGTGTTCCTGGTGTTGACCAGGCAGCGTGGTGTTAGCAGAGCCGATGCCCGCAGCAGCCAGAGATCGGGATGCTCCAGCCCTCCCTGCATCTCTGGAGTTGGGCATGTGGTGCAGGAACCATGCATGGCCGAGGAATTGGAGCGTGGCCCCCCTACCCCCTGCATACAGCTTGCGATGGAAATAATGCAGTTTGATAGCCATGTTGTGTAAATGGGGATTCCTATTTGCACATGTGCTTGCCATGTGGATGCATGTATCTAAGTGTTACAAGGAGCATTTATTAACGACTGTAAAGATTTATGGGATTGGTTAATGGGCATTGCTTTGCTGTGCAAGTGCAAAGTGTTATTTTCATGGAGAAAACAGCTCAGATGTTCCTTTTATTTTTTTTTAAAGGTGGAATGACTGTATTTTAAAGCTTTACTTGCAGGCAGAATAACATCTGCTTTTGATTATCGTTTCTTTATCTGCAGGGTGGAAATATCTACAGCCTCACTAATGCAGCAAAGGAAGAAAACTTGCCAGCTGGGTGGTAAGCAGGTTGCACTGAAGTGTTGAGGGTGGCATTTGTTTTCTGGAGCGCATTTTAGCACCTAGTCAGGCATATTTCCCTCAGGGTTGAGATTTAAAGTAGCCTTTTCATTTGGCTACCTTTAGATTGTGCTAATTAATAGGTGTTTAAATGAGAACCACAAGACTTTCAACCTAATTTCTAACTGGAGGTTGTAAAAATCTTGCAGTGACTGAAGTGTGACAGGGAGGTAACCCGAGTGAAACGTTGCAGACTGTTTAAGGATGTAATAAGGAATGACCGGGCTTGTTCTTTTCACACATTACAACAATAAAAGACCAAAAGTTCACCATGGAAGTAAAGAAATGGAAATGTGGGATAATGTTAAAGGATTCACCTCGTCGAAGGGTTTCCAGGTGATGGGGGGGGGGGGGGGGGTACAGGCTTCACTCAATCTCATTCCCGGTGCGTAGTCCGCCTGTAAAGAGTATTATTGCATTATAATCATGGAGGCAGGCCCTGAATTTAGGTTTTAAAAGTGATTAGCTAATTTTATGATTAATTATTTTTTAGAGTGAGTTTGTGACTCAGTTCTCTGCTGAAGAAAATTCACATACTTCCCTCTTCTTTGGTAATTGCTGCTTTCCTTTGGTGCAGGGATTGCACACCTGTGGTATTTTCTCTGTAAGCAAATCGTGGCTCTGCCACCTTACTGCCCAGCCTTGATAGCTTGCCATTTACTAAATGAGAAGGCAAGCTGCTCCCTGGAAAAAAAGGGCTTTTTATAATCCACGTCCTTGTGAGCAGCAGTGAAATCCCCATGCAGCCTCAGAAGAGGTGCCTTGCCTGCAGTGTTGCTAACTATTGCAGGTAAGGGAGCTGCTGTCTCTCATTAAGAAAGAAGAATTTCATTGTTCTTTGGCAAGGAATGAAAGTCGTGGTGCCTGGTGAGCCACGTGAAAACAATTACCTGCTCCAGCCGGCCTTGGTGGTCTGCCCGGTCCTCCGTTTCTGTGTCGGAAGAGGTTCCGAGGATTAGCCAGGCTATAGGAACAGCCAGGCAGTAAGTATGGTGTGCTGGGAAGCTTTAACTTCATTTGCTGTCTTCATCATGTGGATAGAGAAATGGGTCTGCAGGACTTCTGATGTCACCTTTCCCAAACGCTGAATTCACAAGGGGGAGTTATCCACAAATGATACATTTTTCCATTCACAAAAGCGGATCTTTCAGAAATGCCACAGTGCATGAAATGCACAGTATTCAAAGAAAATGCTTCTGGAGTTTTTAATGTGGGTCATTCTTTTTTGGTGTCACAGTTAAAAAGCGATGTATATAACTTTGAAAATAGTATTTGTACGTATCTGGTAATAGGTACAATTCATGTACCTTCTCCTTTGAGCGGCTATCTTAACCGCATCTCTCTTTTAAAGCTGTATTGTTATAATGCTGGTGATTGATGTCCCACTGGGGATTTTTCTCTAGTTAACATCTTTTGCTGCTAAATGAGCTGCAGAGATTTCCCAACTAGACATGAAATGAGCTCTATGGCAGGAAACGCGAGCATGGATCTAACATTGATAGTGATTAAATTATTTTTTTTTAAAGTGGTTCAACTTTTATAACGTTAATTTTCCATCCCTTTATCTCGATTTTTCACTTAGCAATAAGACCGGTGCTGCTCCTGCTGATGGCAGCAACTGTGAAAGCAGCTTTCTCCGCAAGAACTGCAGTCAGCTGTTCTATACCAAGAATGGTCTGGAGAGCTATAGGTGTTTTCGTGGTGAACAATGGCATTTACCACAAAGGAACGAGGAACAGCAGGTAAGGAGAAACGGAATCCTTCGGCGCTGCTTATTTAACAAGAATTTGAATTAAGGTCATGAGGATTCTTTAAAACCTGCCTGTAGTGTATGAAGATAAAAGCTGTGGAGCAACTGAACCTTTGTCCTGAAAATTCAGATCACTGTAGGAGTGGGATCCAGAATCGTGGTGCTGTTGAAGCCCTTTGGGTGGGTGTTATGTAGTGGATGTTCTTGAATAATTGTGCTATTTTGAAAGCTGTAGCTATTTCCAGCAATGTTTCCTACTCCACAGCTGCGAAGCGCGAGTGAAAAAATGTAAGCTTGGCTGTTCTAGCTGATACTGTGAACTTGGGAGCTCAGTTTTGTAAAAGCAAGAATACGGGATTGGTGCGATAAGGACTCCTGTTCTGGGCTCTCGCTGAATTATGTTGTGCTTAGAGAAACTTACTTGGCATAGTAGCTCTTGTTATCATCATCATCGTTTTATGTAAGGGAGAAACGGATCAGGAGTACTTGAAAGAATAGTTTGCAAAGCGCTTTGACGTCCTCAGATGGCCGATGTCAGAAGATACACCTCGTACCCTTGTTTGTGTTTGCGGTAAGGTGTGTGATGCAGGAGACACAAACACTCAGAAACTGTCACTCGAGGCAGCAGGAGATGGAAAGTGTCCCTCAAAACCTGAGATGCCTTTAGAGGACCTAACAGTGGCTCCTCTGGTGATTCCTGTCTCTGTACCAGTGATGGCTGTGAACTCGCAAGCAGGGAACAAGGTGGGTGGTGACTGCATTCCTCAATTTGCATTTTAATGATTTAGCAAAAACACCTCAGTTAGCTGACTTTGCTGGAGTCGCTTCCTTGAGCAACTGGTCACCAGTGCGTGTTTCACTGGCTTAGCCAGCAGCTTAGGGTGATGGCTCCCTTAAATCCCCCAAATTATATTCAAATAATGCTGCAGTAATGGACTGGGTGGTAATTACTACAGTAATGGACTTGGTGAAGGTTCCAGGGTCCGTCTGAGTAATTTCCTGGAAATATGTAACCCATTAATCACCTTGAGTTGCATGAAAATAAAAGATGACGTGGGAAGTATCAACAGTATGATGCAGGACAGACACTTGGTATTAAAGCCTAGGAAAATCCTTGGAATTTTACTAGGCAATTTAAAGAATTTCAAGATGATTTCAGAATTTACTTTTTTTCCTTTCAGCACTCTCTCTGACTATAAAAAAACTTGTGGAGGGTTCTTTTCAACAGCTCTTGTTCTCATGAGTGTGTCTGGCTTCCCTAGAGCCGTCTACACAAGTAAGGACTAGAGCAGAGGGTCCTCTGACTGCACTCTGTGCACGAGTTCTGGAATTTGGTGTTCATTATGGAGCTCAGAATAATGTCATGACACAGAGAGTCTAGAGGAAAACCAGATAAAAATCCTATGCAACTTCAAACTTTCTTCTATATGTTTGTCAATTGCCTTGAACTTGTTCCATTTCTCTTCTGTGATAAACAGGGATTTGACAGTTTGTTTGGAATTGTTTGTCCAGGTTACTGAAAAGGAAAGCCCAGATGGGAAGGACCTCAAGGAAAGCTTGCACCAGAAAAAGAGAAAGAGGCAAATGCGGCCAAAATTGCTTTTTATCCCACCTCCACTGGCCCCTGAAGCCCACCCGGGGGTGGGAGGGTGTTACCAGAGTAACCTTTGTTCGCCCGTGTTCCTGGTGGATCATCTCCTGAGAGACTTGTTCCAGTGCTCTCCGTACACACTGCCTCCGATGCTCAGCCCCGTGTGGGAAGGATCAGGCCTCTATTTCAGCACACTCTGCTCTTCCTCTGCTAGCGGTGATGCCAACCAGCTGTTCAGTGCTGGTTTAGGTAATAAAATCCTAATGTCTGCACTCAACAGATAATGGAACTGGAAAGGAATCCGGCTGACTGTCGTACAGACTACAGAAAGAGAAAACTGACCCACAGTCATTTTCTCCAAGATAGGTTATAAATTCAAATGGTATCCACCTTCCTGTAGGATAAATTACTGCATTGTATGCAGGCCAGTGGAAATATGGATGTTTACGTGTAGCAGTTTAAGTTACTCGTTGTATTGGCTTTGTGTGGCAAGGTTTTGGTAGCGGGGGGGGGGGGTTACAGGGGTGGCTTCTGCGAGAAGCTGCTGGAAGCTTCCCCTGTGTCCGACAGAGCCAATACCAGCCGGCTCTAAGACGGACCCGCCGCCGGCCAAGGCTGAGCCCATCAGCGATAGTGGTAGCGCCTCTGTGATAACATTTTTAAGAAAAAAAAAAAAAAAGTTGCTGGGACACACACAGAAACGGCAGCCGGAGAGCGGAGTGAGAACATGTAAGAAAGAGAAACAGCCCTGCAGACCGCCAGGTCAGTGCAGAAGGAGGGGGAGGAGATGCTCCAGGCGCCGGAGCAGAGATTCCCCTGCAGCCCGTGGGGAAGACCACGGTGAGGCAGGCTGTCCCCCTGCAGCCCGGGGAGGTCCACGGGGGAGCAGATCTCCACCTGCAGCCCGGGGAGGACCCCACGCCGGAGCAGGGGGATGCCCGAAGGAGGCTGTGACCCCGTGGGAAGCCCGCGCCGGAGCAGGCTCCTGGCAGGACCTGCGGATCTGTGGAGAGAGGAGCCCACGTTGGAGCAGGTTTTCTGGCAGGACTTGTGACCCCCTGGGGGACCCACGCTGGAGCAGTGTGCTCCTGAAGGACTGCAGCCCGGGGAAGGGACCCACGCTGGAGCAGTTCGTGAAGAACTGCAGCCCGTGGGAAGGACCCACGTTGGAGAAGTTCGTGGAGGACTGTCTCCCGTGGGAGGGACCCCACGCTGGAGCAGGGAAGAGTGTGATGAGTCCTCCCCCTGAGGAGGATGAAGCGGCAGAAAACAACGTGTGATGAACTGACTGTAAACCCCATTCCCCGTCCCCCTGTGCCGCTGGGGGGGTTGGTAGAGAATCTGGGAGTGAAGTTGTGCCCGGGAAGAAGGGAGGGGTGGAGGGAAGGTGTTCTGAGATTTGGTTTTATTTCTCATTACCCTGCTCTGGTTGATTTGTAATAAAGTGAGTTAATTTTCCCCAAGTTGAGTCTGTTTTGCCCATGACAGTAATTGGTAAGTGATCTCTCCTGTCCTTATCTCGACCCACAAGCCCTTTGTTATATTTTCTCTCCCCTGTCCAGCTGAGGAGGGGGGGAGTGATAGAACGGCTTTGGTGGGCATCTGGCGTCCAGCCAGGGTCAACCTACCACACTCATAAATTGATGACATGATTTTATTGTAGCAGTTTGTGGTAAAAATTTATCTTAATCTAAGTATTAAAAATACGTAGTGGTTACACCAGAACAGTTGCTGTCGTAAAACTGCAGAAGAAGCTAGGGTGGGCACCTGTGTGGCAGAGGCAGCAGCCCAGTGAAAGCAGTTTTCCTCTGGGTTCGGCTTCTGCTCGATGGTTTGTCATCTGTAGTTATTCAGAGACCGTGGCTGAGTTACGGAGCTGTGCCGACAAATACAGACAGGCCCCAGCTCTGCTCGTGCCTTCCAAGAAGGCTTTAAAAAACAGAAGTTTGTGACTTCTACTTTGTTATTCTGGTTGTGGAAGAGGGGATGTCAACAGCCTACCAGGGTTTTGCTCTGATACTGGCTTTCACTTATTAAAAAATACAGAACTGCTCAATCCCTGTGTGGCTGACTTCTGACCCATGGTCAGACACAGCTGTGAAAGCGTACCCGGATGCTGTTTCTAGAGAGCTTCCAAGTCAAAAAGTGAGCAATTTCACTGAAATGAGGGGAATTCTGAGAGAATAGTTAGTGGTTTGCAATGATGAGGATGTGAAGGAAGGCTAAAGGATGGTCTCGGCAGGATAGTTTTTATCTTGAGCATTTTTTTTGTATCTTTCAGGCAGAATGGACAGGGACTTTGGATTTTGTCTGATGAAGGACAACACCAAAATCAGCATTCAGCCGTGAGTTATGGCATAGCAATTAGAATAACGACAAACACTTGGAAAATGGAGGATGAGGGAACAGCAGTTTAGGAGTCAGTGTGTGGTTGGTTCAAGCACATGGGCTGTACAGGCCTTCTAAGTTGACATTGACCTTCTCCTTCCCACAATCCTATTGCTTGGCCAATTCTCTTGCTGTCCTGCATCACTAGTGAGGTTAATAGTGGGTTTTGGCCGGATGATACCATGTACTGGCCAGAATGAAGTTGCAACAAAATGCCCAGTGCTGTCGCAGTGAAATACTGGCTTCGTGTACAAGTTAGGCTGATGTCGTAAAGGTGCCTGCCCCCAACATTCTACATGATGTTCAAACATTCTTTTTTTCTTCATGGTCGCAGACTTCTCTCCTCTTTGCTGCTCGCCATGAGTCTCAGAGTGAACCTGACAAAATTTGTCAGGTTTTGAGAAAGAGAGAACAAACTTTCTTGATTGATTGGAGACAGAACGATTCCAGGGGTGGCACAGTGATGCTGTTAGTGCTAAGTAGTGACTCTGAAAGTTGTTAGAGGAGAGCTAGTAATGCTTTGCTGGGAAATGTGTGTTGTATGCGTACTGTATTTATTACAGCTGAGCCTTGCTCATCCCATATCCCCTCTTCCTAAGCGTGTGCGTATTGATAAGCGTGTGTATCAGTAGCGCTGTGTGTTATCATGATGTATCTGTTCGCAACTTGCCTTCCTCCCCTCTTCTTTCTTACAACCTTAAATGCATCAACGTTGGAAGTCAATTTCAGGCAGAGGTGTCAAACCTCCGGGATAGATTGCATTTGGAAGAGGATGAACAGGCAGCATCGTTGGTGTGGAAGCCCTGGGGAGACATCGCAACTAACCCAGAAACACAGGACAGAGGTTTCTTTAACACTTTTCTTTCAAGGCCACCCCTGAGATATGAGGGTTCAAAAATTCTGTGTTTTCACAGCAGCTTTTTGTACATTCAGATTCTCTCCCTTCTTTTCTTGATCACCTTCACACGTGGTTGCATTAGAGGGAAGGAGATTGCTCAGTTCTGGTAGAACAGTGAACAAATAATAACTGTTACGCTCTCAGTAGCATTTTCTATATGAAATGGTTAGGGGTGTTTGTAGCTGTTCCACCTCATCTGCAGTGACCTTAGGAGAGGGGAGGTTTGTCTCTGGAGTTATCGGTCCCAAAGCTCAGCGATACCCGGGTAGTTGGGACATCTGACTTTTTCCCGTGTCTTTTCTCGGTCTCCAGTCTGTCTGTTGCACTTGTTCTGTTTTCCCTCTGTCTTGTATCACACCTTTTTTTCCTTTCTTGACAGAAGCCGATTTCCTGTTGGTTTTCATTGCATTTGTAGTAACAGAACTGCTCAACCTGGCCTGCTGCAGCATCATGCCAGGGGGAGGAACAAACCTAGAGCTAGCCTTGCATTGCCTGCATGAAGCACAAGGCAATGTTATGGTAAGAAGCAGCTATTGGGCCATAATAATGGACTAGGACAGCCTTTGCCACTGGCGTGAGCTGGGAGTTGCTCCGAGTTTTCTATTCCACAGGCTGGAGTCTGGTCTCTTTGTTAAATGTGCAGAGTTCTTGCGTGCTGCTCATTGCCGCAGTCTGCGTTAATGTCCCTCGGGATTGCAGACCCTGTCCTGGTGTATAAATAAGAGCTTGTTTTTTCTCTTGTAAATTATGTGGCGATTTGGAGAATATAAATACTACTACCCTGAATTCTAGGAGTGAAGGAATTGCCATATTAGATAAAACCCGAGGTCTGCTCTAGATAAGCATTCTGTGCTTGACAACTGCAACAGCCCTAGGTGCTCCTTGCTGGGCAAGCGCCTCCAGCCCGGTCCTGGCTAAGACCCGAGTAGGTCTGCTTTGCTCCGTGTCCTTTGAAGAAGGGATTTAACAACACTCAAATACAGCAGAGGACTCGGTGTATGCCGTGTCTCCACAAGGAGGCTCTACGAGCACGTCTGCTGTGGCAGGGATGAGCCGAAAACGACTCCAGCAGAGAAATCTCCTGGAGGTGGTGTCAGGTGGGGCCCCACAGCTTGGTCCCCAGAGATCTCCTAAGGTTCTGTTTTCTTAAAACACTTTGGTGTGGATTGAGGAAATATTTCCATAAACTTCAGTGGGCTGAGGTGATCCCGAAGTGCTGTTGCTAAGCATTGACCAGTACGAGCAAAATCTTCCTACAGTAGACTGAATCACTGAAGTAGCAAAATAGCTGAAAGCAGGAATTTACCTTTTTGCCCCTCGTGGGGGGGAATCTAACGTCTTTTTACGTGAAATCTTGCAGGAGGCTCTGGAGATGCTGCTTTTTGGAGGGCCTCAGAAATCTGAATCCCATCCTCTGGCTAATTATCATTACACAGGTAAACTGGAAGTAGAGCTTGTTCCTTCAGCTGGAATGCTGACAGATACTGCAGTTGCCTTTCTGTATTCTGATTTAAGGAATTTATTTAAAAAAAAAAAAATGTGTGAACAACGATTTGTGTTCTTTGGGGCGGGGAAAGCGGTAGCAAAGCCCTTCAGTTTTAAACTGTTTACGGTGCTTTTTTGCATGGGGAATGCCTTGTTCTTGTGTTTCAGCCCGCTGCTTTAACGTGCGCTGCCCTGCAGTGACACCCAACCGGAGAACCACGCTGAAACGTGGCAATGCCAAATACTCATTGCCATACGCTCTTCCTTTCAGTTGTGCCCGTGCTTTACAGCATGCAGGGCTTATCTGCTGGCAGTAATAACTACTGTTGCTAATGAATTCACTGCTGTGTTTGGTAATTGCTTTTGGAAGGAGGAGAGATGTCAATATGTGAATAATAAATTGTGCTGATTTCCATTAGGCTGCGAGTGATCAAATAATTTGCATGTTGCTGTTTATTACCAGGTTCAGATACTTGGATGCCTCTCGAGAAGGAGTTGTTTAAAAAGGCTTTTTGCATACACAAGAAGGATTTTCACCTGATACAGAAGAAGGTAAAGCTGTTAGACTGAGGTGTTGACAGTTTTAACCCAGAAAGTCGTATTTTGAATTGTGTGTTGGAATCCTGTTCTCTGAAACCTAGTGTTTGCTTAATGCTAAAAAGACACCGGTACAAGACATTATTTGCCCTAATGTATCATTACAACAGAATATTTAGTATCTCTGGTCAAAATACCAGAGATGGTAAAATAATAATGAAACATTATGCTGACCACCTGCGTGAAACATACAGTTCTGCCCTTCCAGCACTTCTTTACAGCCTGTTCAGAAGAGGACGGTTTGTTTTCTGTCAGATCTTACCCATCTGTATGCTGGAGCTTCCATGGCACGTTGCAGTGCGATAACTGGAGAGAACGGGGGAAGGACAAACTGTGCTAGATAGACTTGTTGTGTATCTGTGCCTTAAATGTTTTACTACAGTGTTTCCATTATACATTGCTTCTGTTTCTCTCACAATAGATTTGTTGCAAATATTCTGGTAAAGAAATCAAAATTTAATCACATAGAAGAGTTAGGTTTGATTAAGAAGTAAAATTGTGAAGCATAATGTATAGGATCGTTAAGTTTGAAACGTAGCCATAGAAACTTTAGGAACTGTGTTATGTGTGACTATAGGAACCTTAATATTGTTAAAGTTGGAAATAGCTAACCCTAGAAACCTCACTAGGAAGTGACTGGTTTTTCTCTGTTTTGTTTCAGGAAACTAAGGAAACCGTCGTGGACACCAGTTTGCTGCTTGGAAACCCCCTTAGCCTTCCCATCTTGATTTGAGTATCGAAGATTCCGGTCAGTAGCGCTAAGTGTAACTGACCAATGATTGTTTTTAAATAAGAATATTGATAAGGTTATATAATCAAAGGACCAGTCCTTATAAAGGTTAAATTTAAGAACGAGCACAGTATGCATTTTTATGTAAAGAGCTTATGTAACAATGACCTGACAGAAAAAGTCTATAAAAACTGATGGATTTTGATACTAAGTGGGACATGCCTTTGGAGGAGCGATCCCCCGTGTCCCCAGCGCTGCGATAAACAAAGTGCCTGCTTCTTAACTTCACATTGGTGTTAAGGAGTTTTATTCTAGATTTTGGTAACAGATTCAGACTAAGAATGTGTCCCAGTGTGTTGAATATTACTATATCTGGAAAAAAAAAATTGCATTTGACCACAGTCGAGCTCAAGTAATAGGAAAAAGGGTCAAGAGAGACAAGGATGAGGTGGAAGAGACTGAAAAAAAGGTAGAAAAACTGCTGGGAATTTGTGCTAGATGCTGTTCCACACAGAAAACATCTTCCGATGCTCTCTGAAAGGTGCAGCAGATGCTGCCCAGGGAGAGGTTCTGGTTTTATTCTGCTGCTGCTTTGATAAACTTATTCTGTAGAATAACTTTGAAACAACAAAGCAGTACTTCATCGTTAGCACATGACTAAAATGTGCTTTTACTCCTTACAGGCAGTATTTGTTCTTAATGTGCTGGCACCCTTGCTGATGTAAATAAGATAATTCCCAACTAATTACTAATGTTAATAATCCTGTTACATTAAACTTGTTGCTGATGACTTTCAGGGATATTCTGTCACATTCCAGTGCTCCATAAAAGGAACTGCTGGTGACGTGGCTCTGCATGGGGATTGCTAAAATGTTCCTTGCCAGTAAACAGGGATTTGGGTCACAGATTTTTTTTTTTTTTCTTGTGGTATAAACTGGGTAACCGTGTATCTTCAGTGCTTAATTCTGCACTTTAAACCTGTTGTATAGACTTTTGTGGAGGAAAGTGCTATTCCACTTACAGTAGTATAAATAATAGGGTTTTTCTTTCAAGGCCTGTGTTTGCCCCCCATCCTCACAGTGGAATTAAAGCAGTTTTTTGGCTATTTAGTGTTCAGAGGAGTTCACCTGGGCAGACTTGGGCTGATACATTTTTGTGCTGGCTGTAATGAATGCAATCTAATTGCCTGGGCCAGTCAGAGATTTTTCAAGCTAGGTTTTTTTTTTTTTTTTTACTTTAGCTGTCCACCTTTCTGAAGAGAAGGGAAAATTAATAAAGGCTCTCTGTTTTACAGGCTGTTTGCAGCCCAAAGAAGAGGTGCTGTTTTCTGCCTAAGGAAAGCATGAAGATAAAGCAGAAGAGTTATAAAAGGATGCCCTGCAGCACAGGCGGTCGTCCTGCGTTCTGAATGAGTCTCCATAGGGGGCTGGAAGTGCAGACCATCAAGGTGTATTTCCGTGCAGAGTGTGCAAAAGGTAGCTGTTAATCTTTCTTCTAGAAACCTGCTGCTTTTGGCTAAAACAGATTTAAACTTTCAAAGCCGCCCAGGGGACAGAGGGGGAGCTGAGCGAAGGGCAGTTTGAGGATTACCTCTGCCCCTTGGCCTTCTTGCAGTTTTGTTTGACTTTCAACCCAAACATCTGTCTTGTTTAAACACTAGCGTATCCCGCAGCCAGGGGTACTGGCGGAACGAAAGGAAACAAGGAAACTGTGTCCTACCACGCATCACAATATACAGAAATTCACAAAAGTAGAAATAATGAAGCTTGGTAACTGGGAAACTGTGATTTCAGAGTAGCAATGAGGTTAGTTTTCTCCATTTAGAAAAACACGTGAACTTTCTCTAGCATCTGGGCAGTGGCTGAGCTCTGAGGAGGATTAGATGACACGAGGTCACCCCCACTCTTCAACCTAATCCATCAGGAGCACAGCAGCAGTCACACCAATGCTGAAAAACCACCTCGGCTTTTCCTGCTGTGGAAAAGTGCTGGGTGAACCTGCAGAGAAACTTTGCCAAAGGCTTTCTGGAAGAAAAGCTGCGACTTTGTGTGTGTAGTGTGTTTTTAAAAACTTATTTGGGTTTTCTCAGCAGTTACTGCCCATGGCTGGTGTCGAGTTTAATAAAGAAATGTGAAGGCATCAGATGTTCCTTACTTGTACCAACATGGTGTAGGAGTCGGTCAGAAAATCAGCATTGTCTCAACATTGTCATCAGGAACATGAACAGTACGTTACCTGACAACGGCCTGTTTGGAGCGCAGTGGCCGATCCCAAGAACGGAATGTGTGGTACAAGGCTCCTAGAAGGTACCTGGCTAGAGCCGTTAGAGATAACCGCATAGCTACTGTCAAAAAGGATGGATTGCAACTGTTGCCATAACATCGATGAAGAAATCATGAACTTTAGACGAACTTTGCTTCATTATAATACCAAAACACACCTCCTGGTCGAAGGCTACCCGCCTCCAAGACTTACCACACCTCGGACACTGACCCTGCGCCTGCGTGATAGCCTCGCTCGAGAAGGGTGGAGATATGATAATTGTATTCTGAGAAGGGCAGAGACTCCTGAGGCAGAGGTGGAGCAAGGTGTGTTACTAAGCATAAAAGATGACTTCTGAACAATGGGAATTTGAAGCTTCCCCACCAAGGACCACGACGATCGACGACGCAGCATTAGCTGGACCCGGGACCGTTAGGACGTCTTGAGATCAGCGGTGGTAGCTATAACCTCTCTTTCTCCTCTCTCTAAACTTAACTTTACTTTTCTCCTTTCTTTCACCCATCTCTAACTATCGCGTGCCTCTTCACAGGCAATACAATAAAGTTTTACTGTGTGATTACTGCTATCCCTTTTGGTGTTGGTCACCTTAATTTTGCACTTTCGAGATCGTAGCAAACGAACCATCACGAGTCCACCGAGTGGACTGTGACATTAAACTGGCGTCACGGACAGGATACGAACCTGTGCGGGGAAACCCCATTGGATTTCGAAAAGATGTGTGCTAAATGCAAAGATGTGTGCTAAATGAAGTACCCGTGCCTGGCATTGAATTACAATTATGCGTGGTTGGGAAAATATGCAGTAGTTAATGACTGTAAAATAGCTGTTGTACAAATACTAGAAGCTCTTGACTTCTGTTTTTGTTTAACAAAGTCCTTTGCCTCCATTTAAAGCAAAAGTTGGATGCCCTTGGCCCTCACTTGTTGCTCTCAGTTTCAGGGTTTGGGGCTGTTAGAAAGAGACAGACTAGGGAAATCACTGAGAAATTCTCATCATATTTAATACCTTGTTTTGCCATAAAGGGATAGTCATGCACAGCATTTCAGATCTCGACTATAGCACTCTTCTGAGCCAAGTAAAGTGTTTTTTTTTTAAATGTGCTTTCTACGTAGCTTATAAATTGGGTTCTTGAATAGGAGATGTAAAAGTTCTTGGACTGCTCTTGCTGGTTATGCTATAAATAATTAAAGCAAAGTTCATTACGCTTGGTTGGTGGTGCGAACACGGCATGCTACATGTACATCAGTCTTGAAAGAAGAACCTGGGCGTGTGCTTCCACAGGCCCAGTCCCTCGGTCGGTGGGCAGGGAGGGGTGTAAAGATGGATCCTTATTATTCCTAAAACTCTCTTAAAGCTTGAGACCGCAAACCCGTTGAGTTCGGGGACTGCTCCAGGCTGTAACCTGCTGTTGTGTCGAGGCTCCTTCACTCTCTTATCAGTCCGAACGCAAACATTTCCTTCATTTTGCTACTGCAAAATACGAGGTACCGGCTTTTGCCGCCCAGTTCCTGTTTGGTGAGGGATGGAGCAGGAGCTGCGTGTGATGTGGTGATGTTCCCTGGTTTGATTTACCATCAGAGAGTGTTCGGGCACTGCAGCAATAGACATGGCAGGAGAATTGGGGTGGTTAAACGTGTTTGGTCTGCTGTGAGTTGTCTCAGTTATCTAGTGGGAGTCAGTGTTAGCCTTTCATAATATTTAAAGCACCATAGCCAGTTGTGTATTATTGCACTGATTTGTGTTTATTTGCATAAATAACACTGCCTTGCTAAACTGCATTTGGTAGTGAAAATTGAGGGTTTGATTAGTTCAATGAATGAAATATAAATAAGGGGTCTTGTCTCCACTGTCATTATGCTAGGAGGGATAAAAGGCTTTTTTTTTGTTGCCAGACCACAAGATTTTCATGGCTTTGTTTAATTTTTGCTCGGCTGAATAGTCATGTCCAGTACAAACAAATCCGTATTTCGGTTCCATTTGCTCTTTAAAGGACCAGTCTTCAGGTCTGGGCCTCAATAAGCTTCTTTACCCAAATGTCGTGGTTTAACCCCAGCCAGCAACTAAGCACCATGCAGCCGCTCACTCACTCCCCCCACACCCAGTGGGATGGGGGAGAAAATTGGGAAAAGAAGCAAAACTCGTGGGTTGAGATAAGAACGGTTTAATAGAACAGAAAAGAAGAACCGAATAATGATAATGATAACACTAATAAAATGACAACAGCAATAATGAAAGGATTGGAATGTACAAATGATGTGCAGTGCAATTGCTCACCACCCGCAGACCGACACCCAGTTAGTCCCCTCGCGGCAATTCCCTGCCCCCACTTCCCAGTTCCTATAATAGATGGGATGTCACATTGAAACGGGGAGTCAAAGGAACCTTAGTAGATATAGTAGATATATGGATGTAGATAAGAACTGTTTAATAATTATCTAGCTTATAATGAAGTTAAAGAAATTTCAGTAGAGGTAGACACGGCCCAAGAGGATGAGAAGTGGTGCTTAATGTTTGCATTGTTGAGGCTGGCTGGGGCAGGAGATAGTCCCTGATAAGAAGCAGCAGTCGACCCCAAAAACCAGCCAAGACCGGCCTTGTGACTTTTGGAACTAATTTTAATAAGAAGCGGGGATAGATCATGCCTATGTATAGGCGTATTGCGAAACGCCATGTATATGTAACACTTGACTGTATAAATTTGAAGCGAACTGCCGAGTCGGGCGCGCACGACTGGTGGGACTACCCCCCGTGCTGCCCAGCGCTGAATGAACATACCCACTTTACAATCTCACCGATTGTGGAATCTGTTTCCACACGTCAACATGGTATGGAATACCCTGTTGGCCAGTTTGGGTCAGCTACCCTGGCTGTGTCCTGTGCCAACTTCTTGTGCCCCTCCAGCTTTCTCACTGGCTGGGGATGAGAAGCTGAAAAATCCTTGACTTTAGTCTAAACACTACTTAGCAACAACTGAAAACATCAGTGTTATCAACATTCTTTGCATACTGAACTCAAAACATAGCCCTGTACCAGCTACTAGGAAGACAGTTAACTCTATCCCAGCTGAAACCAGGACACCAAAGCAGAAGGAGGCTTTGCAGAGCGGGTGCAGACGTTATCCTTTTGCTTCTCATAACTTGTATTTAAAAAAAAAAGAAAGTCAAAGAAACTTTTTTTTATCTAGCCCTTATGATTCCAAAGGGAAACCAGCTGCCTTCCGAAAACGAAGACAGGCCTTTCCGTAATGTTCATTTAAGTTGGCAGCAGCCCTGCCAGCAGACAGGAAAGTGGCTGTGAGGGCTGAAAGTTTTAGCAAACACAACAGGAAAAAAAAGCTGGAAATGGGGGGGGGGGGGGGGGGCTGGGTTTTTTTTGTTTGGTTGGTTTTGTTTGTTTTTTTTTAAAGAAAGTGGGACGTTGCAGCACTGAGCGATCGATCTATGTACGTACATTAAGGTACCGACCTCTGCTTGCTACAATTGTAGCTCATTAGTATACCCCAGAGGAAAACCCAGAGGTGATTTCAAGTGAAAGCTGATGTATTTTGCAGGTCTTTCCATGCCCTTTGCTGCAGGACATCCCAGAACGTGCTGTTCCAGGCCGTGTTAGCTCCGCAGAGCCCCAGTGTCCTCTTGGGCTACCCTCCGCTTGTGGGTATTGGAAAACAACGCGCTGTGGTCGAGTAACGTGGTATTTGTGGGTGTTGGCACACCTGTGTCTTGTATCCATGTGGGATAAAGACATCACCAGGCCTGTATTTGTGCTGGTGGCTTGGCACCTGTCCAAGCCTGTTCTTAACTCCTGGCTTGCCCTGTTTACATCTGAAAAAACACTCAGGCATGGACCGGGCCTGAGTTTAGGGAGCTTGAGGATGCACTCAGGGCTTTAGGCCTGGCCCAGGCTCTCAGCTGCGTGCCCTGGGTGGGTCTGATGTGGGTAGGGAGGAGCGGAGGTCTTGAGCAGGGAGCAAATGAGGAATAAAAAGAGGAATTAAAAGAGAGCCTGAGGAATAAAGCAGGGACTGCAGAGTCTATGGTGGATGAGAAAGCGAGTGCTGGAAGGCGGTGTGCTCACACCTCCTCCAAAGCTCACTCTTCGCTGCGGGCGTTGCCAAAGCGATGACAAAAATGCGTAGGCAGGAGTTTGGAAAAATACTCGGCGCTGGCTGCTGCTGCCGTAGACTCAGTAACTGCGGTGGGGCTGTTGGGCTGGCGTCTGAAAGCCCCACGGGTCGGTTAAACACCTGCAGAGCTGTGGAAGGGCTCCGCGTGCGTGCCCGCCTCTAGGTGTGTCAGCGCAGAGTTCTGTTCCGAGTCTCGCTACTGTTTCTCATCAATTCTAAAAAGTCAAAATTTTGATGTAGGAACAGAATTTGGTCCAGGTTCTCCGGCGCCAGGACGGCTCGCCGATGCTCCATGGTGCTTTCGCTGGTGGTGAAGGCCTGGTTGGGCAGCATGGCGGTTGCTGGGATGGCGAGGTACTGCCGGCTCAGCCGTGCCACGGCTGGGAAGCGATGCTCATTGTTCTTCCACCAGTCCAGCGGGTTGGTGCTGCGCTTGCGGAGAGGCTCCACGATGTAGTTTTCCAGTTGTTGGTGGATCTCGGGCATGCTCTCTGTTGGGTCCTTCCCCAAAAGGATGTCGTACATGCTCTGTGACGGGGTGCTTGAGCATCTGTCCTTGTGAGCAGACAGCTGGCTGCCTGCATCTCCACCATCGGCTTTATAATCTGAGTTTGGCATCCAAAACTGGGTAGCAGATGGGGACTGGTGATTGAAGATCTGCGACAGCATGTTTTTGACTCTCTTGTGCAGCTCGCTTCTCAGGCTGGGGCTGAGAAACCTCATCTCCTTGAAGCGCGGGTCCAAAAAAGAGGCAATAACTGCTGGACTTTCTAGCACTTTCTCATCCTCTGACAATCCCCAGCGCTGTGTCAGTTCTGACCTGATGTTGCCTACCACTGTCTTGATGACGGCGCCAGCCTCTTCTGACTGCTGTCCGATGGCGGTGACGATCCTGTGGATGCAAGGCATCAGAGACAATACGGACATGTTCTGCTCCTCACACAGGAAGGACATCGCGATCTTGATCGTCCTCATGACCGGTACCAGGTCCTGCAGGAGTTTCCACTGGTGGTCGGCCAAATTCTGGATGGCCGCTGTGCCCTTGGGGTGTCCCTCCAGCACGGACATGATGGCCCACTTCAGGTCTAAGAGACTCTTGCACATTTCGATGGTGGTTATCCAGCGAGAGCCCACATCCATCACCAATTTCAGTTTGGTTTTATTGATGGCTTCCAGCTTGCTGTTCAAGGAGCAGGTGGCTTTTGTGTCCTGCTAAAAGTACCTGACGATGCCCCGGGTGGTGCTCAGGGCTTCTTGGACCTGCTCAACTTCCAGCCCTGCTTTGATGCAGAGGTGAAGGGTGTGAGCGGCGCAGCACAGGCTGCTCCAGCCGTACGTGTTCTTCAGCTGCTGCGAGTTTGCTGCCGTGCTCTGCGGGTTGTCGTGCATAACACAGAAGACTGATTTGCTGGACAAGCTGAATTCGGAGAGGACGGCGGACAGTTTCTCCCCTAAATCGCCCTCCTCCGCTTTGTCTTTGTGCGCTTGCTGCGTCTCCATGACGCACCGCACCCGCCGCCACTCCCCGTTGATGAAGTTGGCCGTGACGGTCAGGTAAGTCTGGTTGAGCTGGGAAACCCAGAACTCCATGCAGACCACGATGGCCTGAGCTGTCTGCAAGTAGCGCTCCAGGTGCTGCTTGACCACGTTGTACCGGTGCCACAGCATGCTGGAGAGCTGCACGGGCGACGGGAGGGTAAAATTTGGCTCCAGGTACCCAATGAGGAGCCTGAACCCTTTGTCCTTCACCACGGAGAGAGGGTGCAAGTCACGGAAGATCATCTCCAGCACCAGCTCCAGGATCACGTCAGTCCTGGGTTCCAAACAGGACGCGGCGTGGTAGAGGCCGCTTTCCAGTGTCATCTGCCGAGAGCATTTGGCGGCATTTTCCTGAGCTGCGTAGTCGGATTCGGAAGTCTGGTCGTCCTTGAGCTGGGAGAGCAAGGTGTCGCGGATGCTGTGCTTCCTCACCAGGTGTTCCCGCGTTGTGGTGGTGCTGTTGTGGAAGGAGAGCTGTTTCTTGCAGACATTGCACTCCACGTAGGCATCTCCCAGCTTGGTGTAATAGTTTCACACCTTGGACTTGCGACGGTCGGCGTAGAGCGCGGTGCTGGTGCCGTCCTGACCGCCGCCTTTCTCTCTTTTCTTCCTGGACGATGGCCCGAGGTTGGCTGCCGCCATGTTGTAGGCGTTGAAGACCATTGAGATTTCCTCTGAGGAGACAAAACGCAACGCAACATTGCCTCAAATTTTAATTGAAACCTCACTTTGGATCTTTGTCCTCTAGCCCCGTGCGTTATCCTAAATCGGAGGCAACCGTCAGGAGGAAGCCTCACGGTGGCTGCCACATGCTGTGTTCAGATGCTGCTATTTTTTTGGAGGGGGAAAAAAAAATAGGGAAAAAAGCCCAAACGGTGCACGTACCTTGTACCGTCCGTGGGTAGGACTGCAGGACGAGAGGGAGAGCTGGTTCCTCTGTCGCTGCCTCCTTTGGCTGCGCCTCTCCACCCTTGTCCTCCAGCTTAACACATTTCTGCAAGAACTGAGATATTCTCTTGGAGTTTACATCTGCCATGGCTGCCTTTGCACGGGTTTGGAGGGGGGGGGACGAGGACCCTTAAAACAAGGTGGGTGGCTCTCTAATCCAATCTCCGGCCGGGGCTGGGGGGGGATCAGACCAGTGAGGGACGGCTTTGGCAATGCTTTTTCCCTAAGGATGCAGGCTGGGGGGGGGACACGAGGGACCTACCCCATTAAAATTCTGGCATTAAATGCGAGGTCAGACCCTTCTTAGTGACGCAAGGCCGGTGGCGGTGATGGCGTTGTCACCCCTCTTCTGCTTTAGAGGGGCCCGGTGCTGCTGCCAGTCACTGCCCGCAGGAGTTTCGTAGCATTTTTTTGGTCCTAAAATTTTCCCCAGGCGCTCGGGTGGGGAGTCTGGGGTTAAACCAGTGCAAGATGGGAAAAATCCTCATTTAGCCGGTGGTAATGGCACTGGAGGGAATTTTGGCGGCATCTAAGATATTCCCTTCCGTCTGGGTGTTTCGGCGAGATGTTGCTGGAGCGTTCTAAATCGGCGTAAAGAGTTCAGCGATGAGGAAACCTCCTCCTTGGGGACGATTTCCCCCCAACTACCACGAGCGCCTCCGCTCTTACTTCATGCACCGAAAAATAGGGGTTTCTGCGCCGTTCCCTTACCTCCTCTCCGCCGGCATGAGGGTCGCAGAGATGCGGCAGGCTGCAGCACTGGTGCTGCCGGGCCGGGAGCTCGCTGAGGAGCCCTCCAAGGCACCGTGAACCTCGTGGTGAGGACGAACCCCTGTTGTTTCACACCTCTCTAAGAATCTCTGTCCACTTCTCACAGGCCCGGCGCTGGGGGGACACTGGGATTTTACTGCACCAGGCAGCGTGGCAAACACCGGCAGCATCAAACCAAGGGGTTTTGTGGCGACTGGCGTGACGTCTGCTCAGGGGGTGACTTTTGGGGGGAGACCCTCTCCCCTAGCCTCCCCCTCATCTCTGTCCCACCACCAGAACTCAGTGATGCACCCAGCAGAGGCACCGGTGGCAGAGATTGCCGTGCTGGTGACGTTGTCTTTCCACCCACAGGCAGGTGCCGTATTCAAGTGATTCTGCCCCAAAAACATTTTCTGCTGGCCAACGTGCTCTGTCGATCGACGTTTCGCCTCCCCTCCTCCCAACTGCTGCTGGCTGTCGGTGTTATGTCTGGTGCATACCGAAGACCGCAACATAGCTTGGATGGGGTAATGAGGAGATCGTTAAATGGCCAGCAGGTCATTAAATACTCACGCCTTCGTCAGCAGGGATGCTACCCTTTCACCAGGAAGTAATTAATCTAGGGCTCCTCTCAAAAGTTCCTGCTGGGGCTGGAGGTGGTTGTTAGCAGTGGGGGGGATGACGACAAATGGATCTTAAAATCCTTATGCTCAGCCCTCACTAATTATCTGGAGCTTCGTTAAATGAGTCGTCGCTGCCGTTGTCCTGACCCCTCCGTTGTCAGTACCCTTTCAAGTTGGGGGAGAAGCAGCACCGGCCCTGCTATGCCCTCAAGTAGTTGAGTGATGTCAGCATGGTGGCCGTGCTGTCAGCGCTGTCACCCTGGGTGAGTGTGGTGCCAGGCAGGGGTGTGGGCAATACCTGACCCCGGGCTCCTTCAGGACCCGCCCCCCCACCCCATCACTAAGGCGGGCTGAGCCCAGCGCATCAGCCCCACGTCACTGGAACGCGTCAAAATGCCTGAAAAGGAAGAAAATGGCCCATTTTGGGGGCTGCGGGTGCCTGCTCCCCCCCAGCCGCCAGGGAGCGCCGTCTCTCTTCCCCCCAGCCCTGCGGCGGGGAGACGAGGAGGAAGCGCTGCCCCTCTCCGTCGCCCGCCTCACGTGGGCGCCGCCTGCCACTGCGGCGCGCTGCCGCCGTGTCACGTGAGGGGGGCGCGTGGTGGCGTCAGCTGAGGCGGAGTGCCGCGGCTGCAGGCGGCCGCCATGGATCAGGCCGGGAAGGAGAAAGAGGCCTTGCAGCTCCTGGCCGAGGCCGACAAGAAGGTTCGCGGCTCCCAGTCTTTCTTCGCTGGCCTCTTCGGGTGAGTGCGCGCCGCAAGGCCCGGTCCGGTCCGCCCCGGGGTTGCCTCCCCTCCCCTGGGGGGCTGACAGCGGTGGGGGGCTGGGGGCTTCGAGATGAGGGTGCTGGGCCCTGGGTTGGGGGGGCGGGATGACGGGGGGCACTGGGGGGCAGAGAAGGGGTGTAAGTAGTTTCGGGGGAGCTTTGGGGTGAAGGTGTTGGTTTCTGGGGGGGGTTGGGGTGGAGGGATGGGCACTGAGGGGCTATGGGGGGGCAGAGGAGGGGTGTTAGGAGCTTCTGGGGGGCTTTGGGGTGAAGGATGGGTGCTGAGGGGGTGCGGGGGGCAGAGAAGGGGTGTTAGGAGCTTCTGGGGGGCTTCGGGCTGATGGGTGGGCATGGTGGGGGTGCTGGGTGTGGGAAAAAGGCACTAGGAGCTTCTGGGGGGCTGCGGGGTGGGCACTGGGCAAGGAGTGTTAAGAGCTTCAGGAGGGCACTGGGGTGAGGGATGGGCACTGGGGGGGTGCTGGGGGGTGGCAGAGGGCATAAGGGCATGTTGTGGGGTGTGAGGGCTACAGATGAGGGTGGGGAAGGCTGTTAAAAACCAGCAAGTGCTCTTATGGTCTCTTGATTCATCGTAAACTCGTCCCTTGTTTTTGGCCTGGGCTTTACGACCAGTTCAGAGGGTTTTGGGTTTTTTTTTTAACTTTAAATTCTGCCATGCGCAGTCCTGGCTGGTGGTATGTCTCTGCGGGGGCTTGTCGGGGCTGAGTTCTGCTCCCCCCTGCCCCGCGTCGTACTGGCGAAGGACAAACCCCAGGGGTTTGATTTGCCCCCTTGGTGCCGCTCAGACTCACCTCCGTGCAAAGACCAGGCCGGTTTCATGCCCACGCTGCCTGACCAGGCCTGGCTTTAACTCTGGCTTTACACAACTCCAGTGCTAGGGGAGAAACGAGAGGTGCTCTGCGCTTCTTAACGTTGCAAAATTTGGCTTTAACTGGGCAATTTCATAAACAAGAGTGAGCCTGTCCCTTGCCTGATAAGGGGGAGGTTTGTTTTCCTTGGGCTGTGGTTGGGAAGGAGACACTGGGGGCAGGTTTTGTGCGTGGGGGGGACTGGAGCAGTGGTTTCTGCTGCCCTTCGCTTCGCCATGCTATCGCGTTTCCTTCAGCTCGCCCTCCTTAACGTTATTTAATAGCTCCAAATTAACGCGAGATGGAAAACTCGGGCGTTTAGGTGTTAAATGGTAATTTCTAATTGCAGCTGGGATTCTCTTGAGTTAAAAGGCCGTTTTGTAAAGTGCTGAGATCTCCCTGGTCATCTCAAAACGGCCTTGAGCCATTGTCAGCCCTACGTTCAGCCGCCAAAATCCGCTGGATGCTTATTGCCCTTTTATCCCTGTTATCAGCTGGCGTTTGGCAGGGATGGCATTGCTGGGAACGCGGTTTGTTCCTTGGGCGGAGCGGCTGCCTTGATGCTTTCCTTATTTTTTTTGGGGAGCAGGAGAACTTTGCTGCTCAAACCAATCCAAACTGGTGAAGCTGCTGACTCCAGCGAGTTGCTCCTGCCAAGCCCCTGCCATGTCTCTCACTGCAGGTTTCTAGTGGAAGGGAGGAAACGCGAGCAAAACTGCTTAAGCTTGTGCTTAGAAAAAGCCCCAAAAACACAAATGTGACTGTAATAAGCTCCCTTGAGTCGCCAGCCGGGATTTCTAGTTAGAATCGGCAAGGTCGGCAGAGGAACGTGCTCGCTAGCAGAGCTGGAGAGCTGGTGCTGGTGTGCTGCAGCCCCTGCATTTCAAAACAGGTCATTGTTGGACGAGCTGGCTCCCTCCCCGCTCCCCTTGGGCTGTTTTGGGGGCCGGGAGGCTGCTCCAGCGGGTGCTGGCTGTGCCCCCGGTGGCAGAGGGAGGGCCGTGAGCCAGGGCTTCGCTGACAGGAGCAACGTGGGTTCATTTGGGACTGGCACTTCACCCATTCGCTGCAGGAGGGATTCCTCTGCTTGTTAATTATTAATAAAAAAATGCTTCTGTGAAGGACTGACCCAGCTCCCCCCTGTCTGTGGGGAGATTTAGAGCAGGGAAGGGTTGGGGTTCTTCCCCACGGCTGCGAGCACGGCTCCTCTGGCCGTGCAAGCCACTGGGCCGCCTGTGAGCTTCGGCTCGGAGCAAGTAGGCAGCAAACCCGCTTTTCTCTCCCCATTGGCCTCTGTTTTAACTGCAGCTTCCCGAGAGAGTCCTGCAGGGGCCGGGTCTCTGCCCCCTCGAGCTGGGAGAGACTCATCTGTGTCAGCAGCTCGCCCCAAGGAGCCTCTCTTGCTCTTGTTGGCAGCTGGAGTGAAGCAATGCGATCCCCCCCCCCCCCCCCCCCCCCCCCGCTTGGACATGGGGTTTGAGCTTCCCAGCAGGCATTTATGCAATGCCTGGCTTCTGTTTGCTTCCAGGGGCTCCTCCAGGATAGAGGAAGCATGCGACATCTACGCCCGAGCAGCAAACATGTTCAAAATGGCCAAAAACTGGAGCGGTACGTGCGTGCGCGGCTGTGAGTTGTTTCCCTGGGCTGGGGGTGCAGTCTCCTCACCTTCTCCAGGGAGGAGTGAACCCCTCTGGGTCTGAAAGCTGGTACAGGCTTGATGCTGCTGGCTTATTTTAGCTTGATTTTGAGCCAAGTAACCTGCCTGCGCCTAGCTTTTTCATCCCATCTCTCTGAAATGGTTAAGACGACGCTCCTGAGCTTCCTCTCTCCTTCTCCAGCCGCAGGGAATGCCTTTTGCCAGGCAGCACAGCTCCACCTGCAGCTGCAGAGCAAGCACGACGCAGCCACCAACTTTGTGGATGCGGGCAATGCCTTCAAGAAAGCTGACCCACAAGGTAAGGGCTCGATTTCCCTCCAGCCTTTCAGAGCCGGGGATCGTTCAGCCTCCTGAGCTGGGGAGCACGCATAGAACACCCCGATTTCAGTTACCAGAGGCTGCGTGTCGTGCATATCCACTGGGTTTTTGCCCGTTACACAAGGGTTTCTCCTTGGTGTGTGTTATCCCATCCTTTCAACACCTTTGGGAGCGAGCCGAGATGCTGTGGACTGGATTTGACGTGCTTCCCCTGAGCTGTGAGTCGCTCCGGTAGCTGACAGTAGGCAAAGTTCACCTCCGCAGCCAGTGTGCCTGCCACATGACATCGGTTCCCCCCCCCCCCCCCCCCTTCCGTGGGAATCCCTGTGCCGCCCGCCGAGCCTGACTCTGAGCATATGGCTTCAGCTGAAGCCACAGAAGGGGTTTGGTTGTGATTCACATGTCGATCGCGCTTTGTTTGGGTCCATTCGCTCCAGGGTTAGAGCAGTTCCTGGGCTGTTGGGAGCCGAGCCGGGGAGGAGATGTTCTGGGCTTGATGGACCAGCTGAGAGTAAACGCTTCTCCTTGATGGCTGGCGTTTTCAGCTGGCTTCAGTGGGACAGGCGATGAGTTGGAGTGTCCTGTGTGTTCCTCCGTGGGTGATTTGGATCCTAGCTCTCCTCTGCATGATCTGGAGCGCAAGAGGGGAATATGGTGGTGGAAGCTGATGAGCATGGGCTGTCGGGTTTAGGATACGAAGAGGGGAAGGAGTGTAAGAGTTGGTCTCGCTTTCCTTGCGTTTCCCCATGCTGCAGGGGAACGTTTTGCTGTTCCTGGCAAGCTGTCTCGCTAGTTTACTGTTGCCCCCAGGGTTATCTGTACTGGGGCCGGATCAGTTTGGGTGATTTTCAGAGAATATAATGAAATAACCTGAGGAGAAAACAAAATTTAATCTCCTGGAGGATTTGTTTAATCTCCTAGAGATTTATGTTCTGATTATCCGCTCGCGCTGCTCTTGACCTGCATTTTCCTCTCTCGGGTGGCTGTGTGAGCTGGTGTGCTGAAACGTGCCCACTCCCCCACCCTGGTGTGTTGTGGCTTTCGGTAAACTGGAGGGGAAAGGCAGAGGCTGAGCCTGCCTCTTCCTAATCAGAGGGCAAAAACCTTCCTGAATACACAGGAATTCGCTGTGGTGGGGATGGGTCCATGCTAGACAGAGCCTTCTGGCGGGTGAGGTGTTCAATGGGGCCAGCTGGACAGGCCAGGATAAAGACACAACCCTGTAGGTGAACTTGTGGAGAGAAAAACATGGTTGAACACTGCCTGTGTGTCCACGACTGCCTCTTCTCGGTGAACTGACTTTGTCCTCAGAGCTGGTTAAAGGCTGCCTTTACCCAGGAGCTGCAGGCAGCAGTGTCGGAGGGACATGCTCCTGCCCTTGGACCTGAGCACCTGCGCTGCTGCGGTCCCTTGGGTCGGCCGTGACACGAACTTGGGATCTAGCCCCACTCCCTTCTCTTCCCCCCACTGCTCCCATCTCTCCTCCACTGTTAACTGCTGTCCCACATACCCGGGGCTGGGTGCAGTGAAGACGCAGCTGTGACAGCCGTCAGTCAGATGGCAGCTCCTGGGCTGCTCGGCTCCCTGGTAGGGAGCACTGCGAGCCTGACAGTTGGGAGCAGTCAGAAAAAGATCCGTCTCCTGGAGCCTGGCATTTAGCTGCAGCAGAGTTCCTCCCACACCTCTTCAGAGTCAGCGAGGGGAAGGCACCTCCTCCTGAAATACAGAAAAACGCTGCGGCTTCAGCCCCCGTGTCCTGGACTGTGGTGGATCTGGGCGCTTGTCTGAGCAACAAGTGCGTCTCCCTTCGGATAAGCTTCTGGGGTGAAATGCCACAGAGGGGGCCAGGTCTGAGTCGATGCCGGGGTGAAATGCCACAGAGGGGGCCAGATCTGAGTCGATGCCAGGTTAAATCCTACCCCACAGTTTGGGGAGAGGCTGTGGAGGACTCCTGCCTTGGTCCTGTGGGGCAGGAGGGGGGCTGTAGAGTTACTGCAGGGGCTTATCCCTTCACAGGGACTGCATCCCAAATGTTTAGGGGTCTGCATCTCAAATGCCCTTACACCCCAAACAAAAGCCTTTTGTTCTGGGAAACTGTCCTGGTTTCAGCTGGGATAGAGTTAATTGTCTTCCTAGTAGCTGGTACAGGGCTATGTTTTGAGTTCAGTATGAGAAGAATGTTGATAACACTGATGTTTTTCAGTTGTTGCTAGTAGTGTTTAGACTAAAGTCAAGGATTTTTCAGCTTCTCATGCCCAGCCAGCGAGAAAGCTGGAGGGGCACAAGAAGTTGGCACAGGACACAGCCAGGGCACCTGACCCAAACTGGCCAAAGGGGTATTCCATACCATGTGATGTCACATCTCATATATAAACTGGGGGGAGTGGGGGCGGGGGGATCGCCGCTCGGGGACTAGCTGGGCATCGATCGGCGGGTGGTGAGCAATTGCACTGTGAATCATTTGTACATTCTAATCCTTTTATTATTACTGTTGTCGTTTTATTAGCGTTATCATTATCATTATTAGTTTCTTCTTTTCTGTTCTATTAAACCATTCTTATCTCAACCCATGAGTTTTACTTCTTTTTCCCGATTTTTCTCCCCCATCCCACTGGGTGTGGGGGGAGTGAGTGAGCGGCTGCGTGGTGCTTAGTTGCTGGCTGGGGTTAAACCACAACAGAAACAAATAACTTTACTCATGCCTCCCAGCTCCTGGGCTGGCCCGGCGGCACAGGGCACTGGATGGAGTGGCTCTGGGTTCTTTTTGCTACCTGCCCTGCTCTGGGGACCTCAGGAGATGTGTCCTGTTCCCCTCCCCTGCTCCTATCTGCCCCGGGGCATGGTGCACCGTGAGCAGGGCTGTGGTGGAAGCGTAGCAGCACCAGCTCCTCGGCACCTGGCTAGCTCGGAGGCTGCTGTTAAAGCCTAAACCTCTCCACATGCCCCTTGGCTTCAGATAACTCCTGTCTGCAGGAGTTAACGACAAAAGCAGAGTTGCTGATCTTGTAGGTGGTCTGTGATCAGAAACCTCTGATACGGCAAAGCGTCCATAGGCTGCCTGGTGAAAACTGGCTGACTCTTGGCCATCAGCTGCTGGAACGCTGGGGCACGGGGACGCAACAGTGCCAGCAGAGAGTCTTTGATTTGTTGTTCTGCCATCCTCTGATGGTTGCTGTCACTGCTTGTGTGCTCTAAGTTTCCCTCGAAGCCTGTAGCCTCAGCAGCTTTTCTTGAGTAGCTATTGATCTTTGAGCATGCTATAAATACAGCTCCCTCACTTTGGGGAGGCTGGGAGCGGGAGGGAGGGGTGGCAAACAGCACCACTCTTCCAAAATGCCTGTGCTCACAAATCTGTTCTTTTTCTTCTCAGAGGCCATTAACTGTTTGATCAGAGCTATCGAGATCTACACAGATGTGGTAAGCCCGGCCGTGCTCTTCTCACCAGGAGGGAGGGGTGGTGAGGCCGAAGGGTCTGACCCACCTCTCTGCGCCCTCAGCTTAGAGAGATCAAGTGGGGAGTTATGTCTAGCTTGCTGGCGTTGCATGGGGCCGAAACCAGCGCCCAGTGAGACCTGGAGGCAAACGTGTGGTGGGCAGGGGCCAAAGCCTTCCCTGAGCGCTGGGAATGGCGAGTTTGGCAGCGCTGCCTGCCCTCAGAGCAGCTTTCCTGCTCCCGTTGGGCTCGGAGAGCTCTTCCCAGCACCCTGGCGAGTGCCAGCTCAGGTGTGCAAACTCCTTTCTGCTTCCAGGGTCGGTTCACCATCGCTGCGAAGCACCACATATCAATAGCGGAAATCTATGAGATGGAGCTGGTGGACATCGAAAAGGTAAACGCGGGGGAAGAGAGGGGAATGCTGTAGGGCAGGTGGCTGGCTGTCGGGGCACGGGGAGGCACGGCTGCATGTCCTCTGGCTTTCCTAAATGCCACCTTCAATTCAAGCAGGGATTTGGAAGCGGTCAAAACCCAGAGGCTTCGTGGCTCCGGAGGGCTTTGCTGATTCACCGCAACCCCGGCAGATGAGCTCAGAGCTGTCACGTCTGCTCAGGGTGATGTACCCTCAGCAGGTCACCCTTTACCCTCAGGCTGTTCTTGCTTCTTCCCTGAAACGTGCCCGCTGCTCCGCTGAGGTCTACCGGCTGCCGCCGCCATGGCTTTAAGCCCCAAATACCAGCGATGCTTCCTGGTGTGTGCCAGCCCTGCGCAAACCCAGGAAGGTGCTTGGAACGGCCTTGACGCTGCAGCTAACAAAAGAAAAAAAAAAAAAAAAAAAAAGCTTTGGGCTTGTGTGGGGCATCTGGGAAGTGTGAGAACAGTTTGATTGGAGCCATCTGAGAAGAAATTGCCGCTACCGATGGAGGTAGCGAAGCCCTCCGGCTTCCTGGAGGCTCAGGTGCTTGTGGGGTCCCTCAGGGCTGCCTCCACAGATGCTGTTCCTACCCCCGTGGCTCTGGATTCTGACTCAGTGGGGTGGTTTTTTTTTTTTTCTTGGGGGATAAACCGGGTTCATTTTAAAGGGAAACAAGTTTCCACATCCTGTGTGGATCTAATTCAGGCTTCTGCTCGTTTCCCGAGTTAATTTAGGGCTGTTCTTGACACTCCTCTCTGACACCCTGCTTGACAGTTCCTGGGAATAACCCATGGTGCTGTCCTGCCCTGCCGGTCACTGTTCCCCGATGAGTTCCTCAGAGAGAATAACATAGGGATTTGCCCTCAAGGCTGGGCTTCGGAGCTCTGGGAAAGGGCCGAGCTTGCTCAGCCGGATTCGTGAGCTCCCATCAGGAAAGCCTCCTCTTCCTCGGCACCGATCCGATGCATTCTGTGGCAGCGATACGATTTGTCTTCAAATTTAACTGCCTAGTAGGTCCCCAGCCTGTTGGCAGGAGATGGGTGTGAAACGCACCCACAGGCAGCCAGGAGATGAGCCGCCCCCTTAAAGAATGGGCTGAAAAGAGAAAAATAACTTTCCTCTGGGGAGGGAGCATATCTTTGCTCATCCTGATAAAGCTGCGATGTGCTGGGGTGCTCACCAGGCTGGCATCCCACCCCACCCCCCCCCCCCCCCCCCCCCATGAAGGTCCAAACCCTCTTGCTGCACTGACCTTGTCTCGGCGGGGAGCTGCTGGCCAGTTGCCACCTTGGGATGGGAGCCGGCCACTGCAGCCAGCACAGATGGCAGTGCGGGCAGCAGAAGCTGCGTGGGCGGCTGGGAGCAGGCGTGCGCCCTGCGAGGCCAGGCTGGGGAGGATTCTCCCAAGCACAGCATTGCTGCAGGCTCTGCAGCTCCCATATCTTTGTATTTTTATATATATGTATTTTTTTGGCGGTGTGCTACGCCCTGACTGTGTTTGCGTTCCTCCTAGGCGATAGCCCACTACGAGCAGGCTGCGGATTACTACAAAGGGGAAGAGTCCAACAGGTAAAGGCAGAGCAGCCCTGCCCGTTCCCGGCACTGCGGGAGCTGCCGGAGCAGCTCTCCCCATGGGATCGGTGCTCTGGCACGGCGTGGGCTGGGTCAGGAAACAGATGGTGGCCGAGTTTCTGTCTACGAAGCGACATCCCCCTCTGAAGCAAGCGGCCGTTGGGTGTTTTCGCTGCTGCTCGCTTCCTTTTTCATCCCTGCCACCCGTTTCTGATCCGGCTTTCTGCGTGCCATGCCAGGGGCGAGAAGAGAGCTCCCGGTGCCGCTGGGCTCTTGCCCCCCATCATGGGGAACCCCACTTCCCAGTGTTTGGGTGGGAACTGGGGTGTCAGCGGCATGGGGAGGCCTTGCTGGTGGGGTTACGGTTCTGTGGGCAGCACGATGCTCAGGGCAGAGAGCCCTGCCCTGAGCTCTCTCGGCTTTCCTTTCCCCACAGCTCTGCCAACAAGTGCTTGCTGAAAGTGGCCACTTACGCGGCCCAGCTGGAGCAGTACCAGAAAGCCGTGGAGATCTACGAGCAGGTCTGTGCCTCCTGCCCAACACACTTCTTGGGAGAGCTTCCTCCAACGGAGCTCCCTAAATAATTTGGGAAATCTCCAATCCCCGTCCTGATTGTCTTCTGCAGGTGGGCACCAGCGCGATGGACAGTCCCCTGCTGAAGTACAGCGCCAAGGAGTATTTCTTCAAGGCAGCCCTCTGCCACTTCTGCATTGACATGCTTAACGCAAAGGTGGGGGACAGGGCACGGAACCCCCGCCGGCACCGGACAGTGGAGGGTCGGGAAGGGGCTGGGGCGGTCTCTCCTACCCTCTGGGCTAGCGGGGACGTGTGCTGCTGCTCAAAATAAGCTCCCAAAACAAGCCCACCCATGGGAGCTGCTCCCCTCGTGGGTGCTCCTCTTCCTCATGCCCCTTCCTCCTTGTGCCCCTTCTGCCTCATGCCCTTCCTCCTCACCTCCAGCTGGCTGTGCAAAAGTACGAAGAGATGTTTCCAGCCTTTACAGACTCCAGGGAATGCAAACTGGTCAAGGTGAGCAGCAGAACTCCCCTCCTTCCTCTCAGCTACGTCACGGGGATGGAAATGCTGCCGGGATGGCTTCCCAATCCCAGGAAGTACGATAAAGGGCCAGGGGCTGGGATGAGCTGCAACCTGGTCACTCCCTGGGAGGCTCCTGGCTGCGGTGGGCTCTGCTCCAGCCAGCCCGGGCAGCTCCGTCCTCCCCTGCCGTGCTCCAAATCCATTCTTGAGGAAGGTGGGAGCGAAGCCAAAGCGAGTGGAGGGTTTTTGGGAGGGTTCCCCCTCCTTGGGGAGCACAGGACTGGTGAGGGGGGTGTCTCCCCTCACTCCTCCCCCTCCCCTTCCCTGCTTTTGTCTTCCAGAAATTGCTGGATGCTCACGAGGAACAGAACATCGACAGCTACACTGATGCGGTAGGTTTAATGCTGGTGCCAGTAAAATGTGGGAATTCACCCCAAACACGAAGGTGGAAGGAGCCCCCTCTTCCCCCTCCAGCTTCCTCCCAACTAACGCCTTCCTCCTCCTCTCTCCCCCCCCACCAGGTGAAGGAATACGACTCCATCTCCCGGCTGGACCAGTGGCTCACCACCATGCTGCTCCGCATCAAGAAAACCATCCAGGGCGAGGAGGAGGACTTGCGCTAGACAGCTACCCCCCACCTTTGTCGACACCCCCCCTCCTTCCCCTTTTCTGGAGCCATTCCCGTTTTCCGGAGCTGCTCCCCCCCCTTGTACATGGACCCCTCTTCAGATATTTAATGGTGTAATATATTCCCTGGGAGCCTGGGGTTGGAGCTCTCCCCCTCTGCCCTCCCTTTGCTCTGGGGTTCCCTGTTCTCCCTGGGGGCTGCGGGTGTCCCCTGGCCCCAGGAGGGGTGAGAAGGAGGAGGAAGGGCAGGGGCTGCTGCATGCGATGGCGTCGACGGCGGGGCTCGGCTGGCTGTACTGCATCCTCGCAAATAAAAACGTTGCATGAGCGGAGACGGGCCAGGGCCTGTTTTGGGGGGGGGGGGGCTACCGACCCCCCCCCTTAACCTCCCAAAACCCCCAGCGCTGGGGCTGTCTTTGCCTCCTCCCAAAGGGTAACGCTGTCCCCGGCCTCGTTAAGGCTCCTCGGGGGGTGTTGATTAAACGAGTCTGTGCCGTACCTTGCCCCACAGGCCCCCCTGTTGTGCCCCCATGGCTCCCCCCCCTTGCTAACGCCCCGCCCCGGAGGCGGAGCAACACAACGTTCACCCCGCCCTCCCAGAGGGCGGAGTCCCAACGCACACCCCGCCCCGGGGCGGAGCCATGCAGCAGCGAACGCCCCGCCCTAGGGATCGGAGCTACCCCCACCCCCCCCCAGCCGACTGGGGCGAGCGCGGCGCCGACGTGAGGCGTCGCGGCGATGACGTCGCGTCGGCGCCGGGCCGAGGAAGGCCCCCGCGGGGCGGGGCGGGGCGGTCCGCGGCGGTGCCGGTATCCGGTGCCGCCATGGCTGGTCCGGTGCCCGCTGGTGGAGGACAGCTTCAGCCGGCTGGCCTCGCAGAGCAACGTGTACGGGCTGGCGGCTCTGGAGGGCGGGGAGGGGCCCGGCGGGCTGCTGGCGGCGGCGCTGAAGGGGAAGGTGATTTACTTCCGGTACCATGACCTACGGCAGCGGCTGCGGCCCGTAGCCAGGGAACTGCAGTTCACCTACATCCCGGGTACGGGGGTCGGAGGGGAGGGGTTATAAGGGGTCATGGGGACGGGTTATGGAGGGTCAGGGAGAGGGGCTATGGGGGTCATGAGTCAGGGTTTACAGGGGATTAGGGGTTATAGGGGAGAGGTTGTAGGGGTCAGGGGTGAATGGTTATGAGGGGTCACAGGGAAGGGTTATGGGGTTAGGGGTCACAAGGAGGGGATACAAGACAGGGTTATGGGGGTCAAGGGGCATGGGGAACAGTCTGGGTCAGGGGTCACAGGGGGGCAGAGGGCAAAGGGCAGGGGTTTGGGTGGCTCCTGGGGGGGACAGGCCTGTGCGGGGTCCCGGGGGGCTGGGGGGGCTCCTGGGGGGCTCTTGGGGGTCTGGGGGGCTGTGGGGGAGGGGGAGGCCGCCCCCCCCGAGGGTCCGCTGCTACAGTTGATGCCGAGATGGTGTCCATCAACTCCTTCCCAAAGTTGCCCCCCCAGTGCGGCCTCGTCGTCAGCATCACCTTCATCAAGGTACGGCCCTGCGGTGGGGGGGGGGGAGTCCATCCCGGTCCCACCCCCTCTGCCACTCCTCCCAGGACTCCGGGGACAAAGCCAGCCCCTTTCTCAACATTTACTGCGACTACGAGCCGGGCTCTGAGTATGACCTCAACTCTGTGGCGTGTGTGTCCCCCCCCGGGGCTCTGGGTCCCCCCAGGAGGACACAGCGGGTGCCAGGGGCTCTCGGCGCAGCCCCTGGCCCTGGGCTCCCCTCTTCCCCACAGAGAGTTGCCTCAACCTGGAGTTCCAGTTCACCCTGTTCCAGCTCTGCCACACCGAGTGCGTACCCCACCCCCTGCCACACCCCGCAGCCCTGCCCCAGCACCCCCCACCCCAGCACCCTCCCTCCTCCGTCCTCACAGGGTCTGCATCGGTGACAAACCCAAGACGGTTTTTCTGCTGAGCAGGAACAATCCCTCCGTCCGCCTCTACAAGGAGGTGAGCAGAGCCCCCGCCGTCACCCCGCTTTTCCCACTGGTTTTCCCGCTGTTTTCCTTGCTTTTCCCGCTGTTTTCTTCACTTTTCCAGCTTTTTTCTTGCCTTCCCCACTTTTTTCCTTGCTTTTCCCACTTTTTTCTCGCTTCCCCCCTTTTTTCCTTTCCCCCCTTTTTCCCCACCTTTCCCACTTCCCCCCACTTTTCCCTCTTTTTTCCTCGCTTTTCACACTTTCTCTTGTGCTTCCCCCTTTCTCTTCACTTTTTCTGCTTTTCCCCCCGCTTTTCCTGCTTTTTTCCTTGCTTTTTGCACTTTTTCTCTCGCTTTCCCTCTTTTTTTCCCTGCTTTTCCTGCTTTTTCTCTCGGTTATCCCACTTTTTTTGCTTTTTCCTCTTTTCCCTCGCTTTCCCCACTTCTTTCCTCACTTTCCCCGCTTTTTCCCCCATTTCCCCCCTCCTGCCCCAGCACAGCCCAGCCCCACTCTCCCCCCCCCAACAGAACGAAGGCTCGCACCAGTTTGAGGAGCAGCCGGTCCAGCACCTCTTCCCGGAGCTCCAGGACCTGCCCAGCAAGTATGACAATGACGACGGGGGTTCAGGGGGGTTCAGGGGGGGTTGCGGCCCCCCCCCCTCCAACCAGGGCTCAGCTCCCCTCCCCCGCCCCGCAGCGTCCTCTGGCTCGACGTCTGCAACATCCCCGGCGCCGGCCAGCACATCACCGCCTTCGGTTGCCAGAGCGGCTACGTCCGCGTCGCTCGGGTGGACCAGGCCAGTCGAGGTGAGAACCGGCTACCGCGCCGACCGCCGTCTTCCCCCTTTCCCGCACGGAATTAACGATCCTGGCGCTGTTAAATCAGCTGCTATGGCATGGCTTATCAATCCCAGCACTGTTACGGCACGGTTTATCTGGTTTAGCCCCGCGGCAACCCAAGGGGGATTAATGGGCTCAAGGGAGAGGGTGGGCGATCGTCAGAAAAATGGGTTGGGGTGCGCTTTCAGTCCTTGGATCCAATGCTGGATCCTTCCCGGCTCCTGGTTGCGCCCTGGGAGAAGGCAGGATGGTGTCAGTGGGACTGGGAGCCCCATCCCAGCCAACGGATCCCTGCGGCAACCGCTCTCTGTCACAGCGGTGCTCCAGAGCTGGAGTATCCAGCAGGATGGTCCCATCTCCAAGGTCCTGGTGTTCCCGCTGCCATCGGAGCTGGGAGCCGGCACAGCCCAGGATGGGACGGGGACGGGGACAGCTGGTTCTATGCGGCGGCCCGTGGCACTGATCCCTTGCCTGCCGCCGCACCACGGGCTCTCCGGAGCTCCGGTTTCCCTCCCCGCCTCCGGCAAATCTCTCCGCAGCCCCTCGGAGCCCGTGACGCCCATCCCACCACCTTCTCCTTCTCCCAGGTGACGCCATCGCCGCGCAGGGCTACAGCGTCCTCGTCACCAGCACCATCGAGCTCTCCGTGGTGTACAGGTGAGTGCCAGGACCGCAGCACAGGACCCTTGCCTCGCTCCTCTTCACCACCCAGCACCACTCCCCAACCAGGGACATCTTAACCAACGGACTGGGCAACCAGTTGATTTTACTGGCCAGTGACCAGTACAACAGCGTCCTCTGCGTGCTGGTGACCGATGTTGACTTTGACGGCGCCTGCGAGATCTTCCTCGGCACTTATGGGCAGGTGGGTGATGCTGTAAGCCAGTGGGCCGCGCAACCGCCCTGCTGGCATAGACCCCCCCAACCCAACTTCCTCACATCCTCTCTCTGCTGCCGCAGGAGCTCCTCTGTTACAAATACACCAGCGCCGCAGGGAATCCGCCCGGCGAATTCCGTCTCCTTTGGACGCGGCGCTTCCCCAGCCCGCTGCTTTCCATGCTCTACACCGACCTGACCGCCGACGGGCTCTGCGAGTCGGCCGTCGTCTGCCTGAAGGGGCTCCGCATCCTGCAGGTGAGCGTCACCGCGTCATGGTGGTGGTGATTCTGTGCCTGGTTACCCCCCACGGGCTTCACCCCACATCTCCCCAACAGCAGCACAGCCTGGAACCGATGGCCTGGCGCATCCTGGAGCAGCTTTGGGTGGAAGCGGAGTGCCGAGCCTGGTGCGGGGTGGTGGTTGAGTGACCTAGCTGCAAAAGAGGATGCTGAAGACGACGCTGGTATCCCCCGGCCTTGACGGTGGCGAGACTGCTGCCAGCTTGGATGTACCCCAACCTGTCGCACCCCCCCCCCTCCCTGCCAATAAATGTGTGCCCGGCATCCTGCCACCAGCCCTGGCTTCTCTGGTGAACGCCAGCGGGGGCCGGGAAAGCTCCTCTGGCATTGGGGGGGGGGATGGGACATGGCTGGTGGCCAAACCACTGGGTGGGGACGGCAGAGGGGGACCCCAGACCCGTCACCAAACACCTTGTTTTTTGGGGTCAGACCCTTGGCACGCCTCCGGCACCCACTGCCCATCATTGGTGGCGTGCTGGCAGCTTCCAACCTCTGTGCCGGCAGCCTCCATGCCAGTCGCCTCCCCTCCTCGCTGCGGCGCGATCGCATCTGGTTCCTGCGCTAATTGTGCCAGAGCTGGGGAAGGGCCGAACGCGGGGAGGTGCCGGCGCGGAGCCGTTGCCGGAGAAGCCGGAATCCGGCTTTGGGCGATGCCGAAGAGCCCCCCCCCTGCGTCTGGAGAATCGGGGGTGACTCATCCCAGCAGGTGACGGGGGCTGCGGCTGGGGGAGACCCCCAGCCCTGTGGGCGACAGGGGCCTAGGCTTCTTTGGGGAGGGGGTTGGTGTGGGGCTGGGGCCCCCCCTGTTTTTTTGGGGACCCGCTGTTCCTTGGGCAGGTGTGACCGGGGGGATCCCCAGCTTCATGGGTGTGCATGGCCAGAGGACACCCCCCCCCCGACCCTTGCTCCTTGGGGCCCTGCCCCCCAATGGGTTTGTGTGACTGGTGGACCCCCAGCTCCTTGAGGACCCCCCCAACGGGTGTGGGTGACCGAGGGGACCCCCAGCTCCTTGGGGATTCCCCCCCCCAATGGGTGTGGGTGACCAGGGGGGACTCCAGGTCCTTGGGGACTCCCCCCCCCAGTGGGTGTGTGAGACCAGGGGGATCCCCCAATGGGTGTGGGTGACCGGGGCGCCCCCCCATCTCCCCGCCACAGGGAACGTCGTACAAGCCCCAGGGACCCGGCTGCCCTGCCGGGAAGGGGAAACTGAGGCACGGCTGGGGTTGGGGGGGGGTCAGTCCCGGGGGTGGGGTCCGGGCACGGCGCTGGGCAGCGGCCGGTGGAGCTGTCCGCTCCCCGATGCTGAACGGCGGAGGGGGACCACGGGGGGGGACCGGGGGGGTCCCGGTGGCCCCGGGGGGGGTCGGGAGTCTCGGAAGGGGTATTGAGGGTCCCGGGGGGGTCGCGGGGGTCCCCAGGGGATCTCAGGGGTCCCAGGGGGGTGTCGGGGGGGGTCCTGGGAGGGGCTCGGGGATCCTGGTGGGGGGTCCCGGGGGTCCCTCTCCCTGCACCCCTCGTTGCTGCTGCCCGGTGCGGGGGCTCCCCCCGTCCGTGCTCCGCCCCCCCCCCCCCCCCGCCCGGCATCGCCATGGAGAAGTAACTCGCGGCGGCGGCGGAGCGGAGCCGGCGGCGGCTCCGGGGGGGGGCACGGAGCGGAGCCGCAGCCCAGGTAGGAGCCGGGGGGGATCCGGGGGGGTCCCCCCTTATCCCGGGATTCCCCACCCCCCCCCCCTTTCATTCCCCTCCACCTGAGGATTCCGCTCAGCCCGGGGGGAGACCCGGGACCCCCCAACCGCCCCCCCCATAAGCGGGGATCCCCCCCCCAATTTCCCCTGCCGGGGCAGTGTCGTGTCCCCCCCCACCCCTTTTTGGGGTCATCCTCCTCCTCCAGGACCCCCCCAAGCCGCCAGAGCGCAGGGACACCCCCCCCCCATAGATAATTCACCACCATTTTTTGGGGGGGAAAATGAAGGTTTTGGTGGACATAATGGTGGGAGCGCATCGGGGGGGGGGGGGGGGGGTCACTCACTTCGTATTCCCTAATCCCAGCCAACGAGTGTTTAAAAAAAAAAAACCCCGCTGAGTTCTTATCCATAGAAACAGGTGGTTTGTTTTTTTTTGGGGGGGGGGCAACCCCCAAATTTCCCCCCAGATCTCTTTTTTTTGGGGGGGACAACACACCACTGGTTCCATCAGCCGCCTCCGCTCCCAGCAGGCAATTATCCAGTGGAGAATCCGACTAGGAAAAGGATTTACCGTATCGTAAAGCCTTTTTTCCTCCCCCCCTCCATTTCCCAATCCTGACGATGTTGGAGAGCTCTGGATATAAAAAAATTATGATTAAAGCCCCCAAAAACCTGGGAGATGGGATGCATTGGGAAAAGACCAGTGGGATACGGATACATCCCACCACCCTCCCCATGCGCTCCCACCCTAGCCCCCCCCCCCAGCCCTGCTTAAGCAGGGCTGGGGGGGGGCTCGGGCAGGAGTGCAAGGGATGGGAAAAAAATGGGAATTTTTGGGCCAGGCTCCTCGCACGTCCCCTTTCCACCCCTGATTTTCCTGGGAACTGGGGTCCCCCTTTGGGGGGATGCGCTTGGATTATTCTGGAAGGGAATCGGCAGCTCCATCCCAATCCGGGGGGGGATCCCCAGGGATGGAGGATCGGGGCGGGGGGGATCCCTGAGCTCGGTCTGTCCGTTCCCGTAAGGATGCTCCTCCAAAACCAGCCGCTTCCGTAGCGCTTCTTTTCCCCTTTCGCTCTTCATCCTCCTCTTCCTCGACACCTTCATCTTTGCATCCCTTTTCCAGTGACCGCAGAGCATCTCCCCAATTCCGGGTTGGGATTTTTTTTCCTCCCCGAATCCAGTTTTAATTCCTGGTTCCGTGGCCTCCGGCCCTTGCAGCATCTCAGGGGGTTCCCATTGCGGCCGCGGGGGTCTCAGCGTCGGGGGCTGGAAATACTCGGGGAAGTTTTCCCATCGTACTCCCAAAAGCGTGTTTTTAAACCCAAATTCAATGTTTGCGGCCAACCATCGCCAGCAAAGGCTTTGCCAGGAGGGGGACGGGGCTCACCCCTTGAAACAAGGGATGCTGGGGGTGCCAGTGGAGGCTTATTCTGGGTACAAATCCCTTGGGAATGGCAAACGCTGCCTGGCTGGAGCCCTGGGAAATCCGGGCTGGGACGGGGATGGGGACAGATCCCCACCAGGTCCTGGTGACCCCGCGGCACGAAACCTTTGCTGGGAGATTTCTCATCTGCTCGGAGCCCGTCGCTCCAGACGGGGGAAAAAAAAAACCTGCTCCAAGAGTCGCGTTGTCGCTTTTCCCACAAAATAAACCTCCCGGACAGTTTAATTGATGTTTCACCCAGCCGCTGGTAATGAGGCTATTAAATTAATTACAGCCGTGTTTGCGTTGGGAAGGGAGACGGCGTCTCCCCTGCCCCGAGAGGGCACGGGTTGGGGGCGGCTTCGCTCCCCGCTCCCCCCGCCTTCCCCGGGCGGGTCCGGATCCGTCCCCGGTTTCGGGGATTTTGGTGCGGCTTCGTGCTCTGCCCCACTTGGGGCTGGATCCTGCACCGGCAGAACCGGCGATGCCGGCGGGCTGGGACCTGTCCCGGGGCTGCATCTGGCTCTGATGTCCCAGTGGGACCAGTGCGGTGGGACTGGGGCAGGGGAAGGTGCAGTGGGGCTGATGCAGTGGGGCAGCGCACCAAGCCCAGCCCAGCTCTGCCGCTGCACGTCCGCACCCCCCCAGCACCATTGCTGTCGCTGGCCCGGGGTGAGCTGGTGCCCCACGGCCCCACGTGGGGGGATGGCAACCGCTGGGGACCCACACCGGCCCCCTGCCACCCCTGCTCCCCACTGAGCTGTGGGGGCCCAACTGCCTCTGCCGCCCTGGCTGGGCTCACCTCCCCGTCACCGTTCCCCCCCTGTGGGGCAGAGGGCAGCAGTGCCGTGGGGCCAGTGGGAGGCATCGAGGGGGTGGCCGTTTGGGGTCCCCGTTCCCTCTCCATCACCCTTTTTATAGCCGTTCCCATCCTCTGTTGCCATGGGAACAACGCGGTTGCCAGGGTGGAGCCTGGGAGCGCCCACGCACCCCACAAACCCCCGGTGCTGCGGGCGGCCACCAGCCCTCACCGCTCTGCCGGGGCGCCAACATCCCCAGCCCCATGGTTGAGCATCGCCCCATGGCCGTGGTCTCCAGCCCCACGGTTGAGCATCACCCCATTGCCACGGTCCCCAGCCCCACGGTTGAGCATCACCCCATGGCCGTGGTCCCCAGAGGTGCTTTGGTGCAGAGCCGGTGCCGGGGTGGCAGAGGGGGATCATTGGCGCTTTCTGTCTCATCAGCACTAACGAGCTCATGCACCCCCCTGCCTTTAACGAGGATTCCCCGGCCCGGCGCTGAGCCCCCCTCTCTCCCACAGGTGGAAGCCGGTGGGATGGCGGCGTGGCAGGCGGTGCTGGTGGCCGCGGTGCTGCTGGCCGAGCCCTGCGCCCCCGAGCCGGCGGCCGAGGCCAACGGGACGTGCCAGGGCTCCAACCGCTGCCAGCCCGGCGTCCTGCTGCCCGTCTGGCAACCCGACAACCCCTCCTTCGGCGACAAGGCGGCCCGCGCCATCGTCTACTTCGTGGCCATGATGTACATGTTCCTGGGCGTCTCCATCATCGCCGACCGCTTCATGGCCTCCATCGAGGTCATCACCTCCAAGGAGAAGGAGATCACCATCACCAAGGCCAACGGGGAGACCAGCATCGGCACCGTCCGCATCTGGAACGAGACGGTCTCCAACCTCACCCTGATGGCGCTGGGCTCCTCGGCCCCCGAGATCCTCCTCTCCGTCATCGAGGTCTGCGGCCACAACTTCCAAGCGGGTGAGCTGGGACCCGGCACCATCGTGGGCAGCGCAGCCTTCAACATGTTCGTGGTCATCGCCGTCTGCGTCTACGTCATCCCCAGCGGCGAGAGCCGCAAGATCAAGCACTTGAGGGTCTTCTTCGTCACGGCCTCCTGGAGCATCTTCGCCTACATCTGGCTCTACCTGATCCTGGCCGTCATCTCCCCCGGGGTGGTGCAGGTCTGGGAAGCCCTCCTCACCCTCATCTTCTTCCCCGTCTGCGTGGTCTTCGCCTGGGCCGCCGACAAACGGCTCCTCTTCTACAAGTACGTCTACAAGCGCTACCGCGCCGACCCCCGCAGCGGCATCATCATTGGCACGGAGGGTGAGCTCCCCAAGGGCATCGAGATGGACGGCGGCTTCCCGGTCCCTGAGCGCCGCGAGGCCGAAGGCACCGGCGTCACCGCATCGCCTGCCCTGCCCGCCCCCACGCCGGAGGAGAAGGAGCTGGACGAGAGCCGCCGGGAAGTCATCCAGATCTTGAAGGACCTCAAGCAGAAGCACCCCGAGAAGGAGTTGGAGCAGCTGGTGGAGATGGCCAACTACTATGCCCTGCTCCACCAGCAGAAGAGCCGAGCTTTCTACCGCATCCAGGCCACCCGTATGATGACCGGTGCCGGCAACATCCTCAAGAAACACGTGGCCGAGTTCTCCAAGAGGTCCTCCACCCTCCTGGAGGTGCCCTCGGACGCCGAAGAGGAGACCTGCAGCCGTATCTTCTTCGAGCCGTGCCTGTACCACTGCCTGGAGAACTGCGGCTCGGTGACGCTCTCGGTGGCTTGCCAACACGGCGCCGAAGCCAACCACACCTTCTACGTGGACTACAAGACAGAGGACGGCTCGGCAAAGGCGGGCTCCGACTACGAGTACAGTGAGGGGACGCTGATCTTCAAGCCGGGGGAGACCCAGAAGGAGCTGAAGATCGGCATCATCGACGACGACATCTTCGAGGAGGACGAGCACTTCTTCGTCCGCCTCCTCAACCTCCGGGTGGGCGATGCCGAGGGGATGTTCGAGACCGACTCGGCCGAGCACCCCAAGGGTCGGTTGGTGGCTCCTTTGGTGGCCACCGTCACCATCTTGGACGACGACCACGCCGGCATCTTCACCTTCCAGGATCGGTTGCTGCACGTCAGCGAGTGCCAGGGGACGGTGGAGGTGAAGGTGGTCCGCAGCTCGGGCGCCCGCGGCACCGTCCTCCTGCCCTACCGCACGGTGGAGGGCACGGCCCGCGGCGGCGGCGTCCATTACGAGGACGCCTGCGGGGAGCTGGAGTTCAAGAACGACGAGACCGCGTGAGATACCGGCACCCCTGGGGGATGGTGGTGGAGGGAGGGGGACACTGGCGGTCGGGGAGCCGCCCTGTGTCACCCCTGGGGACACCGGGACGGGCACCCCAGTGCATGACCCTCTGGCATGGGTGCCCACCCCTTGCACGCCCCCCCCCCCCGTCACCCCCACATTAAATCGGGGCCCCACCCCCCGCCCCCAGCAGCATGGCAGGGGGCCTTCATTAGCCTGTTAATTGCAGTAATAAACCCCCATCCCCGCCCCGGGGGGGGGGAGGGGGGAGCACGGGGGGGGGGATGGATGGATGGATGAAGAGATGGACAGATGGACAGACAGACTGATGGATGGACAGACAGATGGATGGATAGACAGATGGATGGATGGATGGACAGATGGATGGCGGGATGGATGGATGGATAGAGTGGGCTCTGGTTGGGCCTTGCCACCCCGCACTGGGGACCAGTCCCTCCGCATGGGTCCCATGGGGCAGAAAGGGGATGGACGTGGCCAGCTCCCGCACCCCCCTCATCCCCCCCAGGGCATCGTGGGTCCCCCTGGGTGTGGCGGTGACGGCGCCACGTCCCCCCTGTCCCCAGGAAGACGCTGCAGGTGAAGATCGTGGACGACGAAGAGTACGAGAAGAAGGACAACTTCTTCATCGAGCTGGGGCAGCCGCGCTGGCTCAAACGGGGCATCTCGGGTACAGGTGGGGCTGGGGTGGGGCCAGGGTGGGGCCAGGGCAGGGCAGCTGGCTGCTGGGGTTCTTGGGGGGCTGAGCCCTGGTGCTGTCTCACCGCCTTCCCTCTCCCCTCTCCGCAGCCCTCCTGCTCACCCAAGGTAGGAGCCTTCATCATCCTCCTCCTCGGCCAGATGCTGGCGGGAGGCTGGATCCTGCTGTCCCCGTGTCCTGTGCCATGTGCCACCTACTGTGACACCATGCCATGTTCCCATTCCATGTCTATGCTGTGTCCCCATGCCACATTCCCATGCCTATGCCATGTCCCCATGACCATGCCATGTCCCCACACCCCACATTGTGTCCCCATGCCGTGTCCCCACACCGTCCCCATTCCATGTCACCCCATGTCCCCATTCTGTGTCCTCATGTCCATGCCATGTCCCCATGTCCATGCTGTGTCCCCATGCCATGTCCCCACAACCATGCCATGTCCCCACACCCCACATTGTGTCCCCATGCTATGTTCCTGCATGTCCCCACACTGTGTCCCCATGCCATGTCCCCATGCCATGTCCCCACACCGTGTCCCCGCAGCAGACGGTGATCGGAAGCTCTCCGCCGAGGAAGAGGAGGCTCGGCGCATCGCCGAGATGGGCAAACCCGTCCTGGGGGAGAACTGCAAGCTGGAGGTCATCATCGAGGAGTCCTACGACTTCAAGGTGACGAGGGGGGGACAAGGGACAGGGGGATGAGGGGACGGAGGGGCTGGGGGACACGGGGAGGGAACCCGGCCCATCCTCACCCCCCAAATCCCCGCAGAACACGGTGGACAAGCTGATCAAGAAGACCAACCTGGCCAT